>NW_024582707.1:136527-192496 GCF_018398535.1 Haplochromis burtoni | reverse complement strand
GTGTGTGTGTGTGTGTGTGTGTGTGTGTGTGTGTGTGTGTGTGTGTGTGTGTGTGTGTGTGTGTGTGTGTGCCCCGTACCAGTGGTGAGTAGTAGATTTTAAATCCTGGCCTTGCAACAAAGTAATCATCAGACTTGAAGGTGACTTTGAGCTTGTTGGTTTTCGAGTTTAGACTGGGTGGTGCCTTCTGCCCGCACCACCGACCCCAAATTATAGTGCTGGTCTCCGATTGGTCCTCCACTTCAACAAAGTCATACCTGCAGTGTGAGTGAGAACAACATAGAGGTATGTTAATACATAGGAAATAAGAGAGACTGGCTGAGGATTAAAACTGTACACACAAACAAAAAACTATGTTCAAGTTAAGCACAAGTAGTTAGATTTTTGGTGCTTTTCTGCACATTATTTCTGGAAATAAAAAACGTATTCTTTCTAAGGTCATGATTAAGCAGCCAGAGAGCTGGAAAACAGTAAACAGCCATCACAGTTTATAAACCAATTTATCTTCATATAATATTCTTGTGTTTTCTCCTGCAGGGACGAGGATTACTACTGTCAAAATTTCAGTTAACTCTTGGCCTCTGTTAACACTTTCCTGCAGAGTTTATCAGCTCAGTCACTCGTTTTGAGTCATACTAAATAAATAAATAAGTCTATTTTGTAAATCTTGACTGTATTATGTTTTTGAAATTAGGATTATTTAGTGGTATGAAACTAAAGATTGACTTACGATCAATCACAAGAACGTGCAGTTTTATAGTCAAACGTGTTATTCCTCGTCACATCTAGGTTTTTCTAACCAAGATGACGATGACAGAAACGCTCATGTCAAGGCTTCGAACTGGGACTGGGTTACGGTAGCTACGTCCATCTTTTATACTGTTACATCAGAATTTCTGTAACTTGTTTTTTATAAAGATGAACAAATAAAGATGATTCTGATTCTGTTCATTTTAAATAACATGCTATGACAATAGCCAAAATAAATATGCCCAAAGATTAAAAAAACAAAGCTAATTATTCGCTGCAATGCTAAAAGTTCAGTGATTTGTGGCAGAATTGATGCTCCATTTTTGCTAGCACAGCACACGTGGCCACAATAACAATTATGTCACTTCTAAGGTTTTGCATATAAGGACATTAAAAATGATCAACTCCTTACCAGGACTTAGAATTAGATAAATACAACCTGAGACTAACAAAAAACTTGACATATCACATAATGTCATTATTTATTTTATAAAAACTAAACCAAAACGCTGAAGCAATGTGTGAAAACAAAACACCTCCTGATTCAGTCGTTATAGCCAGGAACCCTGGCTCACTCTTGCTTCAGTTCATTAAGATTTGTAGGCATTTGTTTATGCACAGCTCCTTTAAGGTTCTTCCACAGTCTTCAGTCGGGTTAAGGTCTGGAGTTTGCCCTGCTGTATTACCCAATTGTGGACAAGCTTTAGCTGTCAGACAGATGGCCTCACATTTCGGTATATAGAACTCATGATTGACTCCGTGATTGCGAGTTGGCCAGATCCTAGGGCTGCAGTAGTTGTAGTGATGGTCATCTCCAATTTGGTTCATCAGTCAAAAGGACATTGTTTGGTAAGTCTTGTGGTTGTTCAAGTGCTAACCCTGTTTAGAGAGAAGAGGCTTTCTCCTGACAAACCTTTCAAACAAGTCATAGTTGGCAGTCTTTTGCTGTCATGTGTCTGCAGAGTCTGAGATATAGCTTTTTGGTTTTCACTGTAGTTTGAGGATTTAAAAGTCTGACCTTGGCGTGAATTTGATGGGACATTCACTCCTGGAACGACTGGCAACTATCTCGAATGTTTTCCACTTGGGAATAATCTTTCTCACTGTAGAATGATGGACTATAAATTGTTTGGAAAAGACCATATAAACCTTCCTAGACTGAAAGGCAGCAGTACCTGTAAGGTCACTGCTGATGTCTTTCCTCCTTGACTTTTCGTTAACACACACCTAGATGCTCCGGACCTACAAGCTGCCGTTTTTCACTCACTGCTTCTACATTTTAGCTTAGTTTATGTTAAATACATTTTTAACTCCTTCAAATGACTAGATGTTTTTTTTTATTTATCATATCCTGATATATGACTGTCTATATGACATCACCATGGCTATAACTAGCCTCACGGGCAAAGCTAGACTTTGAATATTTTCATGACATAAAGGCTGATGAAGCAATTTTAAACGAGTCACTGACGCCAACCATGAAATTCTGTTCCAATTTTGTGCCAATCTCACAAACAGCTGGTAGATAGATGGCTAGACTGAACGCAGAGCATAACAAATAACACCAACTTTGGAATAAAGCCTAATTTTTCTTTATGGACACTTCCACCACTGTAATGGTTCAGGTAACTTTTAGGGTTATGAGGCACTTTGAGTAATCAGACTTGTTATGATAGAAGTTTATGATGAGTTCTCAGCCAAGCAGACCATCACCATAAACTGCATGATGATAAGCCCACAAAGATACACACACATAATCAATGTGACAAACAAGATTTGAAAGACTGGGCAAAGCTCTCTCTCCTTCTTACTACCTTTTCAATTGTCTCCTCCTCTTCTCAACTCCCCCCCCCCCCCCCCCCCCCCCCCACCCCCTGCTGCTCCCCCTTGTCTTTTCAGGAAAGTGCTTACAAAGATGGCTGAGTTGCATATGGGGATTAAAAAGTCTATTTTCTCCCTGCAGCCCTCAAGGACAAACTTCTTATAGTTCTTGCCAAGAAAGCAAACTTCAGCTATCCATCTCTCCTACAGTGATTCCAGCACCTTATACCTTTTAATATTATTTTCTCTCAGTTCATTTAAATTCCAATTTATTGTGGAGCCATGTGACTACAGTACCAAATAATTCACACATATTTTACCGTTGCTATTGTTCAGACTCGAGGCTTTTACACAATACACTTTCCTGTCCTCCCTGTCACACTTCTCCATCAGTCAGTCTCCTGCTCGGGTTTCTAAATCACTCTTCCTTCATCTGATGTTTCTCCTTTACAGCTGCTCAGAAATGATCAGTGTTCTTTCTTCTTTTTGTTCACTGCCTTAATCCTTGTTTCCGGTATTCTACTTTTTCTACTACTCTTGTCTTTTTTTTCCTGAATGGCTTTCACGTCGCCCTCCTTACTTCTCTAGATCGCGTGCTGTATTGTGTCAAGTTTTACCTGCACATTCCATTCTCAGCCTCCTCCAGTCCAAAGTGTCCGTCAAACTCCAGGTGTATGCGGCTCCCTGGTGGTGACAGCAGTTTCCATGACAACAGCAGGTTGCGAGGGTAAGCGTTGGGGTAGCGTGGGCTGTGGATGACTCCACCCTGTGGCGTTACTGTGATGTTTTCCTCCTTGCGGTACAAGTCTGTGGTGAGGCGATTGCTGTCTGTTAGTGGTTACAGCTAATCAGTTAGTTAGTCAATTTAATAATAGAAGAAGAAGCAAAGCAGATTGTTCACAGATGCAATTTCACACCCAAGAGAAAAACTTTTTTAGACGTCGGCACCCACAAAGACATGCAAAAGAGGAGCGCAAAACATATAAACAACAGCTCATACAGAAACAATCCTCAGCAAAGGACGAAAGACTAATTTAAATAAGAGCGTGCCGAGCACACATATTGAAATGGATCACGTAGATTTGTTTGGGTTTATCTTTATCTTTGTTTTCTAAGTGAGACTGCGGCAGTTACCCAGCAGGCCATTTCACAGTTCGAAACTTCTCCCCACTCTTTGTATCTGAAATCTTTAAACAGGCGCCTCCATACTGCAGTTTTATCTACTAATCAGCCCACATATATACTATTACCCAAAGACTAGCCAACTATAATACATCAAATGTCTGTCTGCCCGCGATTTTCTCATACATGATAAAGAGACCACACTTCAGTGGGCAGACTTAGCACATGGGTACGTCTTAATATCGTGACATCATCATGTTGTTGAGAAACCACCTGCTGATGGCAAAAGTGAACCATCTTTACCATTTTTGCATCCTATTAACCCTTTTTACAAGCAATGCATCATTTTGATGTCAAGATATTTTATGTCTACAAAACCTAATTATGACATATGCTCATACTGCGCTACGCTAATACTGATCAGTTGACAGTGGAGGCCGTTTAGCGCAGCAAACTCATCATCATGTTCAAGGAACCAGTAAAAGATCATCTGAGTTTTGTGACATGATGCATTATTCTGCTGAAAACAGCCAAATGAAGATGGTATACTGTGGTCATACAGTGGTGCACATGGTCAGGACATGATAATTAAACAGTGCTCAGTTAGTACTAAAGGGCCCAAAGTGTGCCAAGAAAATATTATTCCAACAAGATGAACTTCAGGAGGTTGTTTCAACCATTTCTACAAATGCTTTGAGTTCCATGTAAGGTGGAACTTAATACTTAATACTGTGGACTTAATAAATGTCTAACAAGTGTACAATGAGTGTGTATAATATAACATGTGGGTTTTAGTATGAAAAAAGTCTGATATCTTTCAGATAGGGCAAAGACTTGGTTGTGTTTCTATCAAACATGTATTTATATACTGGTGTCCATCAAATAACAATATTATTGTCTGACCTTTTCACACCGATTACATTTGAATATTTCAGTTCAAGTAAACATTTGTCACTAACTAAATTTGGCTTGCTATTATTATTCTGCAGAAAAGGTCAAAAAATATTCACATGCATTCCCTGAAGGTCATGAATATCAACAATAACTGGTCCCCCACCAAAATCATTCAGAATAATTCTCTTGGAACCAAGAGTCATTGCTAGTTTTGGTAGCCGGGGACCGAACCGTCAGGGTCTGTGCCCTGGTAGCCATGATGCGAACGCTGTACCGGTCTGTCGTGGTGAAGAGAGAACTGAGCGTAAAAGCAAAGCGCTCAATTTCCCGGTCGGTCTACATCCCTACCCTCACCTATGATCACGATCTCTGGATAGTGACAGAAAGAATGAGATCGTGGACACAAGCAAAAATTAGCTTTCTCCAAAGGGTGGCTGGCCTCTCCCTTAGAGATAAGGCGAGGAGTTCAGACAATCGGTAGAGGCTCAGAGTAGAGATGTTGCTCCTCCACATCGAAAGGAACCAGTTGGGGTGGTTCGGTATCTGACTAAGCTGCCTCCTGGGCGCCTTCTAGGTGAGGAGTATTATCTGTGTGAACACATCAATCTATTGTAACAAAAATACTTAAAGTATCTGGAAGAAATATTCTTGCTTCATGTTTATATATAGGTAACAACTTTATATGTACAGAAGCTGTATGGGTAGGTTCTAAACTTATGCTTTAAGTAAAACGGCTGCTCATTGGTGGTGAACATGAAATTACAACCACTCAAAATGCTGCCCCAACTAATCAATGCAATCATAAATCTATTTTTGACATTTGATAACAATAATCATTAATTGGCCCCACAAATCTAAATCTATTCCCGAGCTCCTGAAAATTCAAGAGGGGAAAAAAAAAAAGCTCTTACACACACATTCCCTAAGGTCAGGCTGTGTGCTGAAGTAGGCTGACAGGGCTGTATTTTCTGAGTGGTGTGTGTTTTTTAGAGCACTGAATGCATAATCAAGGCACAGCCTGCACCCCTGGGAGTTGATGGTGATGATGAAGCTTTGGCCTCCTCCTCCTCCACTTCACTCTGAGCTTCTCTTAATTCCTCCTTTTGCTCAGCCCCGTCTTTACCTTTCACCTCCTCTCTGTGTTTCTCTTCTCTACAGTGCTGCAGTTCCGCCTCAGTCACCGGTCATTCTGCTCTTTTCAACAGTCTGCTAATTCCGGCTCCAACAGTTAACACAGCACTCCAGTGTGTATCATGGGCAGCGGGCACTAATGCAGCATGTACTTCTAGTCTGGAGCATGTGTGTAAATGTGACTGCATGTGTGTGCTGGGGCACAATTGTATTTGTAATGAAATTCTTCTACTTTGCTGATCAGAAGCCTGGCTGTGTAAGTCCACTCAGTCAAAAGAAGTGCTTATATGTGAGGAACTCTAACCTAACTATATCCCTGGTGAACAGAGTATGTCTGTTTCTGTTCTTTTCATAAAGAATTTGCATTAAATCTCATGTGACTGCAAGTGGTCGCAAGCACAGCGTGTGCATTGCTTACAATGTCCAATACATATAACCGTAAATACACGTTAGCGCCACTTTTTATCACACCATGAAGCATCTTTCTACTGAAATACATCAAGAGATAGAAGTCAGTGCTTCTGACCATGAAATAATCCAGCACATAATTGCTGTAAAACCACAACCCAATTAATGCACCCATCCATTAATGCACCTGTCCATGCGCACAGGTATGAGTCTATCTGTGTGCAAGAAGAGGGCAGACACTAAAATGAGGAAATATGCAAATGTGCTTGAAAAGCAGTGAGCTCTTCTGGATGATGTTCTGCAGTCACATCATGACCTTAATATAAATCATGCAGTGATGTCAGTGACACTGTTGCAAATTAATGCAAATGATACAGTGATTAGAAAGGAAATTTCTATTAAAGATCCAGTCCACAGAATCAACAGTGGGAGAAACTAACTGGTGCAATTTATCAGACTGCTGAGGATTTTCGGTAAATGGCTCACACGGACTAAGCAGAATCCGGAAACCAGCAGACATATCAGCGGGCACAGATGGATATGCAGTGCAGTCTGGAAATATTAGGACAGGGACAGATTTAGCTCAGGTTTTCACAGGTTTGTACTTATATTTAAAATTTTCATTTTCATTTTCTGATAAGATTAACTTCAATCTGTTTCCACGGTGAGGTAGCTTTGTTCAGTGTAGGTTCTATTATTATTATTATTATTATAATTTAAAATATCAATATTAATAATTTAATTAGTGATTATGGAATGTAGGAATGTGAATGTATATAGGGCTCTTTGTGTTAGTCCTGCGATGGAGTTGTAACATCTTGCTACGTGATAGTCCACTCCACCCCATCTGGCATTAATTATTATTATTCCTTGCTGTTGTTATTTCTATTTTTGCAAGACATAAGCCTCAGTCACATTATAACTTATTGATTATAGGATCTTTAATCTAAACTAGTCATATAATTTATATGAAATGAAATTGGGCATATGTATTTGACAGGAAGTCAACATTCTGCAGTCACAGAAAATGATATTGTGCTGATAATATCACTGTCTGACTCAAATCCTACATTTAGCCACCCCCTCCAACCCCCACCATCTTGCTCCACACTCACAAACTCACCACACAGTCACGCAGCATCATTGTCACAGTTATTTAAGTGTCAGATCAGGAGTCTGAGAGTTTAATTGGCAGTCAGTTTCTGTGTGTGTTAATCATTTTGCGAGGACCTAAAACCTGCTACTTTATGGGTCTGTGTCTTCCTTATGAGACAAAAAAACAAGTACCTTAAATTTAAATCCTTCCCTTTCGAGATGAAGAGCTCTTTATAAAGTTGGCTTTAGATTAGGGTTTGTAGTAAAGCATTAGCGTTTTGATAAGGTTAGGGTACGTTTCTATCAGATGAATGGAAGTTAATGCAATGTCCTCTGAAGTCATGGATACATGGCTGTGTGTGTTTATGGATGTGGCAGGTTACAAGAAAAAGGTTCAGACTATACATGTGTGTATTTGGATGCATGCATGGCTTGAAGGATGTATGTGGTTAATTTTTCCCTAATTAAATTTAACTCTCCCACCTCCAGTGTCAGAGTGTAATGTTCTCCATGGTGCTGAAATCTATTTCTGATCCCAGTGCCAATCACACTCTAATCACCAGCAACATGATGCATCACAGAAGGAAAAATAGCTCTTTAGAGAAGTTGCTCGGAGGGATCTGATGTTGAAGCTAAGATATGAAACTTTTATATTTCTCTCTTAATTAAAATCAGATTTTGGTGAAGTCACAGGTGTGCAAAGAGTAAATATTAAAAAAGTAAATCTATTTTTTAGTTTAAGTGTCTGTTCTGTGTGAAGCAAACTCTGTTTTTCTTGAGTGACAGTTTACATACTGTATGATGAATTCCCACACAGAGACACAGTCCCAGAGGACATTACCTATAACAAGGCGACCCCATTTCTTACATCTGCCATCCCCTGTCTAACATATCCTGTCTGACTTTCATCTCCTAACAATGAATTCTCATAACTTTCACACACAAACACACACATATACAAGAGAGCATGACACACGTAATGGATTCACTTTCAGCTGTGAAAAACTACCCAGAGATTGCTGTTTTCAATCAAGGTGGCATTACTCTTTTTAATAAAAAAAAAGCAGGTGTTTATTTTTGATGTGCTTCACGATTATTAACTAAGTATTTATGCCTGATTCAAAAATCACAGTTAAGTATTTAATGGACAGGTCAAAATACTTTTTTGGGGGGAAAATGTGCTTTACTTGCTTTCTATCAGAGAGTTAAGATGACATAGTGATACACTGTCTGTTAAAACTACAGCCAGCAGCTGATTAGTTTATTGACAGCAGAGAGAAACAGCTAGTCTGGAAAAGGTAATATATGCATCACTTCAATTTGCTGAAGCATCTGACCTTGGTGTCTAGAAAAACATAAAAAGATAAGAATAAAGCTGTGTGTAGAATTGAGTAATGCTAGCCCTGGACTATTTCTGGACTGAGTACGCAAACAGAGCAAGGATATTATAACGACAGCACCATGAAAGCACTCAATGATCAGTTTAGACAGATGTGCCTCAAAAAGTATAGCAAAGGAAACACTAACAATAAACCATTCAGTATGCTGCGTAGTACTTTGTATGCAGCACTTTGGCCAACTGTATTCATACGGTGACAAAAATACTTGTCATAGTATGAATAAAAAAATATGATCTTTCAAATATTAGCTTAAACCCCCCCCCAAAATATTTTGACAACAGACCCATCTGCATTATCTGCTGAGTTGTTTATTCATCTGTGTTTGGTAACAGAGTGTACTGCCCATTAACAGCAAAACTGCTGATAAACACAGCGAGCATGTGTAAATGTGTGCGTCTGTGTATTCGTTTTTATCATTAGTTGTTTATGTGTATGGAATAGGTTTATATGGGCATATCTGTTAGGAACTGGGGTATATATGGGTCGCTGTTTCTGTGTTTGTGTACATGTGAGTGTTTATTGGTTGTGGATGTGAGAGCTGCACTTACATGCTCAGAGTATTTCCACCCATGAGAAATAACCAAAGCCTTTTCCATCTGGCTAAATGCTCAAGATAAAATAACTGTACAACAAAATACACAGTATAGAACTATATAAAAAAAAAAAAAAAAATAAAAAAATATATAATATATATATATATATATATATATATATATTATATATAATATATTGTGTGTGTGTGTGTGTGTGTGTGTGTGTGTGTGTGTGTGTGTGTGTGTATATATTAGGGGTGCAACGATATTCGTATCGATATTGAACCGTTCGATACAGTGCTTTCGGTTCGGTACGCATATGTATCGAACAATACAACATTTGTAATTTATTTTATCAATTTCCTTCTGACGATGCTGTCTGTGTTGAGCGCTCAGTGAATCTGGTTCGACTACTCCGCCTAGGCTGCACTGTCGAGCGCAGATCCACTGAGCGCTCAACACAGACAGCATCGTCAGAAGGAAGAGCGCAGGGCAAGCTAGCGAGACAGAAGTTAAGCTCTCCTTACAACATGGACCTCCCCCACCCTCATTCAGATCTGGCGTTTGGAATTATTTTGGTTTTCATGTGACGTATGACCCTGAAGGTAAGCGAGTCATGGACTAAAGTAAAACAGTATGTTGGATGTGCCAGCAATGCTCAATTACATGGGTGGGAACTAGTGTGTTAGCGCAGTTAGCTCGTTAACGTGTTGGCCGTCTAGCCCCATGCACGGGGCGATCGGCGGTAGCTCGTTAACGGAGATTTGCCGTGTTGTGGCGTTAAGGTCATTTCAACGAGATTAACCTGAAAGCACTAGTGGGAACACAACGAATATGACTGCACATTTACGCCGACATCATCCTAGTGCAAAGACAAGTGGAAGCAGACAAAAAAAAGCAAGCATGCTACTAACTTTAGCCGAGTCATTTAGACAGCTGTTTAATATGCTGCTGAGAATATAGCCCAGAAGAAGCGGATAGTATAGCTTTTATTTTGGAAAGAGACATTTCTCTGTAATAAACTCTCTTTTCCAAAGATGAGTGATTCCTCAATCAGATACAGGGCTCGCAATATCGCTAGCCCGACGTCCCGGGGCTAGCGATTTTTTCAGTCGGGCTACCAAAATCTATCTCTGCCCTGCCCGTCGGGCTTTTGTAGGAAGGAAAAATATATCCCCGTGGTAATCGGAGCACTAGGTGCGGTGACTCCCAAGCTAGGCGAGTGGCTCCAGCAGATCCCGGGAATAACATCGGAGATCTCTGTCCAGAAGAGCGCAGTCCTGGGAACAGCTAAGATACTGCGCAGGACCCTCAAGCTCCCAGGCCTCTGGTAGAGGACCCGAGCTTGAAGGATAAACCGCCCGCAGGGGCGTGCTGGGTGTTTTTATATATATACATATATATATATGTGTGTGTGTGTGTGTATGCTTCACTGTAATGCTTATGCAGGCTCATTGTTTTACCACTTTCTCATGACAAATCAGCTGTAAACATGCCCCTTTGTTTCTCTGTCATGCTCACAACACAAGCACAAAGGCATGAAAAAGTCACACACATACACATATATATCCTGGGGTGAACAGTGCATGCCGAGGGGCGTCAGCTTTGGTCAGCATCAGTTCTTACCCCACATATCTACTCCCTCTTGGCTTCTTCTCTTTGCTCATTTCTGCACCATCTCCTCTGTTTCACTCTGTTTCTAATCACGATGAATCACTTTTTCCTTGTTTCCCTAGTAATAGATGCCTAATATAAAGTCTTATATTTAACATTTAATAATATTTCATGAATCGTGACCAGGTCAAACCTGTGGTGTATGTAGTTAAAAAAACAACTATAATTAATCAGTATATTACATCTTTTTCTGATATTTTACATTTTCTTTACGATTATTACTGGCCTACATTAATTTGTGCCATTTTCTTTTATTCAAATTGATGCATGCCCTCTGCATTCAAAGTGTCAAAGTGTGTGGTGTTGGGATATTTGTGTGGACTGATTGCACTATGAAGGAGGCAAAGACAAACGGCTCTTAGTCGAGGCAGATGGCCGCCCTTCCCAGAGCCTGGTTCTGCCAGAGGTTTCGTTCTGTTAAAAGGGAGTTTTTCCTTCCCACTGTCCCCAAAGTGCTTCCTCATGAAGGGGTCATATGATTGTTGGGTTTTACTCTATATCTAAAGTGCCTTGAGGTGACTGTTGTTGAATTGAATTGAATTGACTGAGAGAAAAGACGCCAATCATTTGATATAACTTGTGAGATGATCAAGAATGAAAATATGTGTTTAATAGAAGGGTGTATGGGACTGCATAGTGTTAACCAGCCCACATGGAAATACATGTGCCAAGGCAAATGTAGTGTGGACACTACATTTATTATCTCACACAAAACAGAGCTTCTGCCATATTTGTAAGCAATCAAGTCGTGGTTAGAAAGTATATCGACCAGCTTTAGATGTACTGCGTATTAAAAACCACCAAAGAATATGTGCATTAATATATATAAGAATATTTGCATTTAAAGTGCTTTAAAAGTTACCAAGGAGTTAAGAGGTTCGGTTCAGTCACTACAGAATTAAAAAACTAGAAATAGATGATCATAAAAAAGTCACACTTGCACAGCTTTTCCTAAGGGTAAAAGACCAAAAAATGTTTGTACCAAGCTGCAAACATGTCGGCTATTTTAAGTGTAGTGTCTTACTTTGTAATGACATAAAAAAAATTTATAACGCAGTAATGCCAGTATTGCAATACTGTTTTTACTGTTGTAACTATTGTTACGATGTCTGCAAAATGGGCAGATGGGAAAAATAACATGCCCTTTTTCCTTCACACTTGCTGATGCAAACTTCAGTGAAGGAGGAAAATAGAGGAGCATTCTACAACATTTGAGGAGTGGAGAAATTATTTTTATTTCTAAAAAAGGACGAGAACATGAAGTGCAAACTGTGCCCAGGTCAGAAAGAGCAACCTGCTGCTGATATCACAACACTGACTCTTCTGAAGCCTCTACAAAGACAACACACTAATACAAAATTAGTAGTGAAGAATCTAGAGTGATATTAAAGATAAGTATGCTGACCCCATCACGCAGCCTGTGTGATCTTCAGCAGGTAACCAAGCAGCAGTGATGAGCAGACAGGCCCATAACCTCGTATTTCTACCCTGACCTGTATCTATAAAAGAATCACTGTGAAGTGCTCTTTGGGCTTCATAACTTACTTAAAGACTTAAAGAAAGATCCCGTTTGTCCTCATTATGATAAGGTTTGCTGATGAACTGATGTTCATGTTATTGGCCTAATATAGCTGAGTTTTCTTCTTTTTTTGTACTCTTTTTTTATTGTTTCTGAAAAGGACTTTGTAAAGTTATATTTAAATATATAAACTTTATTATTATTATCATTAACTGGTAACTAGTAATGTAAGAGTAATGTCCAATGTAGAGTCAACAATTACTTTGTCAAATGAGTAATTTAGTAATGTCATGCATCACTTAAAAACAAAAAAACTAAAGTAATACAATGTTGTAATATATTATTTTGAGTAACAGCCTCAACACATATGGGTACTGGTTCCCTTAAAGCAGGTTTCAAGCTGCAATTTTTACACCACATTGGCTTCATTTTTAAGGCCCACAGGTTAATGCTTATATTTAACATGAGCTACATCTACTTGCTGGAAAACAGGGGAAAATATCTTGAGATATACTCGCTTACGATGTAGTTACACGCTGCGGAAGACGACTAAACATCTCTTGCAACAACCTGTCATTCAACTGCTTCCCTGTGACTTTGCTCAAAACTATGTACAATACCTGCCAGATCATACTTTCATTTTGATTCTTTTCAGGTAAAAAGTGAGGCAAATACTTCGTCTGGACTATAAATGTGTGCAACACACTAACGTTTGACTTTTGAAACATTTGCTAAGAAAACTCTTAGTTGCTAGGCAACATTATCAGGCAGAACTTTGTATTTCAAAGCTTTTGGTGCCTGAGTCATATCAGTGTCAGGGCTGTAAATACATTGATTTACATGCATATTTAACTTTTCACATGCAAACATCACGCTCTCACTCTTTTTTTCAGATTCCTGCAGGTAAAACTACAGTGTGTATCAGCTCCATCCATTTTTCTTGTCACTTGTGAAAATGCTTATCATGACCAAACTTATCATGACCAAACCGACAGGGCACTTATCCTTATAACCCCCTGCCTGGGGGCAATTCCAAAACACTGTCGGGTGTTCGCCTCTCTCCATTCTCCACTCGCAGCAGTAGTTACACCCACTGTGAGTGTCTGTGTGGGTGGATGTTTTCAGGGTGACAGCATGAGTATTTGAAACAGAGCATAAGAAAGAGTTTGTGAGTTGTAGGGTGGATTTAGAAGTTTGTTTTTTTTTTCATTTCAGGGAATGTGCACGTGTGAATATGTGTGAGAAAGAGTTTCGTGGCCCTTTGAAGCTGAAACAAAGGCGTGTCCTGTGACACGGACAGATGAGGTTAGACAAACAGATGTGACCAAATTATTGTTAACTGAGCTAGAAAACTCTTTGTGGACATCCTTGCAGGGAAAGACGGTAGGGTGGGGAAGAGAAAGATATGGGATGCAAAACAATAAGAGAGATGGAGTAGAGATGAAAAAATCTGGAATGGGTGTGAGAAAAACTGGGAAACTCTGGGATGTTGAGAAAAACAAGAGTAAAAGAGGAAACGATGGTCAGGACAAAAAAGGAAAGATGGAGCAGTGGCCACGACTACTGTGCAGCGAAAACAACAAGAGAAGCCCCAAGATATCTCAACACATGAAAACTGTGTAAGTTACACAAAAGAGCATATCTGAGTTGGGCTCATAAATATGCAAAAAATTTATTATTATGTGTGCATATATATATGACTCTGTGTGTATGTTTGTGTAAGTGTTCCACTTGCTTTGTTGTGATGTGCACAGATTTGTGCAAATTCATCATTATCTTGTTTTTTTTTTCATCTATTTCAAAGGCATAAACAAAGACAAAACATCAATGCAAAGCCATGACTCGCAACGCATTTAAATTTCCTTTGGTACTGGAGCTTTTTAGCTGGCCCTCACATCTTCGCCAGTGAGTTTCAATGATCCTTTTAGGCCTTTGATTAGCATTAGCATCCACTTAACTTTTCCAAGAGGCTCTCAGGCATCTATGACTCAACACCTGTTGATGAGGGCAAATTAGTCTAATGGATACAAAGAAAAGGGACAAACAGCTCTCAATGATTTGTGCCTGAGTGAGTGGAAATCAGGGATTAAGTCTGAGTTGAAAAGATAATATGTTAAAATGTCTTAATGATGTTTATTGATATGTATGATAAAGGATGTTAAATATTATACACAAACCAAAAAAGTCATCATATAACCCAGTATTCTGTGGATGACACTTTTAAGGATAAAGTTTGGTGTTTTGGCAGTAAGGGTACCCACCTGATGGAAACTCCAATCTAAAAGATCACTCTGTAAAGTTGCCTTAAAGAGAAGGGAGTCCTAAGCTGATTTTGTTTTTTGGGGGGGTTTTTGTTTTGTTTTCCAGGCTGAAGACCTTTTTATTTCTTCTTTAACACTAGAACCACCAACATGTCATTTTGACCCACTGGGATTTTAAAGTCATGTTAACATTGTTAAAAACCTTGTAACTCTGTTAAAATCAAATCCACCATCTCATAACTTTTACTAAATCAGACTTATTTACCAAATTCTGAATTTTGGGGTGTCTGGAAGAAAACAATTATGACAGATTTTACCTAGAATCACAGCGGACGTCATTTTGACCTGATAGAAATGAATCTAAAACCACTACTGCAGGATTTCCAAGCAATATGATTGTTGCTATAACATTAGTCAAAGCTAGGTGAATATGATTGATTAAAAAAATAAACAGGGGACTGTAGTTGTTTTTTATGCCTTCCGACAGGGTCAAACTGACTGCCCTCCAGTTCTAGTGTTAATAATAAAGCCCATCAACTGATATTACGTGACTTTTTTCTAAAATGGTCTTTTGTAAAACCACTGATAATGTTTTTGACTCCATAGAAATCAATGTTAAATGCTGCGCTCAAGAAAAAATAAGAATTGTTTACACATTTGGATACGTGGAGAACTGGGTACATTGCTGGCTGTGCAGAGCAGCAGGGGAGCTATAGTTGAACTGAGCAGAGAGTCCAGGGTGTGGAAAACTAATATGAACTAATAATAAAGGAAATCTGAAGCAGGGCAGCCTGACGGACATGTGTCAGGCCTGAGGAGCAGAACTGAGGAGGGCTGCAGACTAAAGCAGAGCAGAGGGAACAGTGGATGAGAGAGAGACCTCAGGTCTGGTGATCAGGAGACAGATGTGGATGATAAACCTCTTCTGTTCTGCTTTTACAATAATTTTTTTCTTTTATATTTTGTTGTATCCAACTGTGAGATCAATTTTAAAATGTAGGCAGTGAGCTGTTCAACCTGTCTCACAGTGAACTTGTTGTTTTTTATGCCTTCTGCACAATTAATCAAATTTTAATCTCCATCGTGATTTTGGCTTCCCACAATAAAAGGAACATAACTGACTGATACTGAAAATGTGTGCTCTGCCAATTGAACACAAAGTCAATCAAGCGCTCCCTAAATCACCGTGCCAATCACATCTTCTCTGGGTAGCTTTAGGTTTCCTGGACTCGCCTGGCCAAGTCAAACTACATTAGGAGACAGACTTAAAGCAAAACTCTAACATCTGGCAAAGCAGAGGGCAAAAAAAAGTTTGTCCCTGAAAGTGGATCATCATCAGTTGTTTGGAAATACTTTGTGATGTTAACCAAAGCACTGCAAAGGCAACTTATTCAACCATCTAAAAAAACACACCATAAAAAGTATAATCAGTGAAGGACTAGAAAAACAATGCAGTGTTTGTTGCTAAGGTGAATCATCAAACATCAACTCACACATCCATAAATGTGAGTCTGTACAGCCCATTGGTGTATTCTTGTAGCTCACAAAGATGCAGTGAAATGACCAACACAATCACATACTGTTTGTTCAAAGATATGTGTCCACTAAACTCGGAGAGCAACGATCGCTTCAGGAGAATGGCCAACATGCCCCTAATGCACTTTTTCTAAAGCAGCAGAAACCAGCGCTGTACACAAAATAAATGAAAAATGTGGAGGGATCTCACAGCTGTGGAGTGCTTTGCTACAGTGTTATTCACATCCATCAAGAATGAAAGACTTTATATTTTATTTCTACTAGATCAGGTCAGGTGACGAAACATGTTATTTCCCAGCAAAGATTTTTTAATTAACAGGAGTGGAGCACAATGTAAAGGTGAAAAGATTGCCCGTGGAATCGATTTTGAATGAGGTTTTTGTGTAATTCTTTTAAACACATGATCTAAAATTGATTTTAAACTCTTCTACAATAAATGAATTATTAGGATGTATAAGGTTTTGTGTTTTTTGTTGTACCCTTTGTTTATCAGTGGATTCTAAAATGCTTTCACCTTTACAATCTCTAAATAAAACACCCATTTCTGTACAAGAGTCAAAGCCAGCTGCTGGGCATGCTTATGTCTTTTGCGATGTCCAGGACATTACTGAGAAACTTTTATGGCTCCGTGCAGCCAGCATGTAGTACCAAGCCCTATCATAGGTACTTCATTCCAGTCGGACGGTACAATACATGCTTGCTAAAATATACATGTATCACTTCAACTGCACTTTATGCATATAAAAAATCTCTGTGTATGTAGGTTACTGCATGTATGAGTTTATCTGTGCACTGCTTTTCTTATTTATTTTTCTTATTTATTTTTCTAATATATCTCTAATTTGCTTTGTTGTCCTGTGTGCTGCTGTAACATGTAGGAAATCTTACTTATAATTAAAAGGTTCTCAGTCATCCAGGTCATCCAGGTCATCGTAGTCAACCAGTTTTTGTCTGGTAGACAAAAACTGGTTCACCCGAAAGACAAAACACAAACTTAACAATGTGGTGTATGCTGTACATTGCAGCGAGGAATGCCCAGACCTCTACATTGGAGAGACCAAACAGCCACTTCACAAGCACATGGCACAACATAGAAGAGCCACCTCCACAGGACAAGACTCAGCAGTCCATCTGCATCTTTAGGACAAAGGTCACTCTTTCGAGGATGCCGACGTTTACATTTTGGACAGAGAGGACAGATGGGTTGAAAGAGGAGTGAAAGAAGCCATCTATGTCCACTGTGAGCGACCATCTTTGAACAGAGGCGGTGGTTTACGACACCAACTGTCTGCCATCTATAATCCAGTTTTGAGTTCCCTCCCCAGACGCCTTAATGCCCACTCACATCCTGGGCCATCTGACCTCAGGAAATCACATGATAAGGTGGAGCCAGGTTTCACAATGAGCCCACCCAACACCCTAGCTGATTAGGACCCACACCCGCTTTCACACCTTGGCTCATGTAATTAGGTAGGGGATCATCAGGGGGTCCTTTTGTCCCTCTGTGGGGGGATACTCCCACTAGGTTTAAATCTGGGACTCTCCACCATTTGACCTTAGAACTGAAGAAGCTTCTCGGATGAGAGGTGAAACGTCTTCAAGCAACTCAAGACGCTTTTATTTGCAAGCTCCTTAGACAATTAAAAAAAAAATAGATGAAAAAGAACTTAACTTCTTTCTTCGATACATGGCTTCTTTGTCATTGCTGCAACATTGTACTCCTACTGTTAAGATGGGATTTTAATGTGTGAGTCATGGGACTGGCTTTGATTTCCTTTTGGGTCACTCTTACAAGTGGCTCTTTGTGAAAACTGCCTCATTGTTCAGCAGTGGAGAACAGCACCTTTAAGTTGTAAACAACTTGAATGAGTAGCATTAAATCAACAGCGAAAAATGTTATTTCCAGTCTTCATGCTCCTCCTGATTTGCACACAAACAATTTCCACGCTTTTTCAAACTAAAATCAAGACAAGCCAGTGTTTCGGGCGTTTAAAGACACATTACTTGTTTTTAAGTCCCTTAGAGAATCTTCTTTTGACTATGACAATCTCCCAGATTACTTATGCATTACATAGAAGGATAATGTATTAATCTGAATTAAATACTCAAGCTGATTTACCGTGGGTTTTTAACATCCGTAAATCCAAACAGGATACAGCTTTAGTCTTGTTTCTATAGCACTAAGTTAACATCTCTACATTCTCCTCGCCTTCTGCCGGTCCACTTAGCATGCTCCCATCCTCTGCAGTGATGTGCTCCTGTTTAACACCTTGGCTAAGCTCGCTGAATAATGCAGTGGGGGGAACAACTCGCTGAATCAGCACTGAGGACAGGTCAGCGGAGACACTGTGGTTTAGCGACTCTGGCAGCCTCGATACATGAATGCAGAGGCAGTCTGCATAAGCAGACACGACATATTCACATAAACACAGAGATCGTATTAGGGAGATGGGGCTCAAATGCATAATCAATGCAGATTAAAGCATGTTTCATAGTCAACACATTCCAACCACTTCACCAATACATCGTGACATACTAACTACACATATTAGAGCCCAATTTATGTCAGTAACTTCAATTATATTTGCCTCCTTTATTAAATACAATTCAAATAAACACAAAAATGCAGCATTACTAAAGCCAAAAACATTTTTATAACTTTTACATTTACTTTACAAGAACGTAGAAGTGTAACAAGCTAACTAAACTAAAACTTGTGGGTATTTCCATCAGAGGGCTTTTTTCTCCGACATCTAAGCTGAATACAGATTGTGGCTTATGCATAACATGAATAAATCCTTTTCTGGCCACAGTGTTGTACATGCTGTGTGGTGCCATACACAAATACAGTGCGGCACCAAGTGAAGGATGGAGAGGGAATCACAGCATGGTGTCTGATATCTTTTCCCATCTTGCTAAATAAGGAAGACGAAGCAAAAATTTCCTTGTAATTATGTTAAAAGTAAGACTGACAGGAGGAAAGAACTAGAATGTTGGAAGGTTGACGACTGAGTGAGACACGAGAGGAATCTGTGCCTGCAAGCGGGAGAGAAAGTGAGAGGAGAAAGCAGGTAGGTGAGGAGAGTCAGCTCAAGTTGTAACAACAGATTTTAAGGAGGTTCTGAGGGAGGGGCGGGACAGGGAGAAGGGAAGGATGAGGGATGAGAGGGGCTCGTCGTGGCCTCTAACTCCTTGATGCAGAGCATTTACTAAGCCCTCATCAGCAATACCGTCCCCATATGAGAGTGTGCCTTGATACAGAGTTTTATTTGCCATTTTCATCATATTCCATTATACTCACTTTGTTTGCTGAGGTACCTTTACAAGTAACATTGTGAACTGTTGGTTCCTGTTCCTTGAAGGCAAATAGAAGGTAAACAGCTCAAAACTGATTCTTAAGATAAAATACGTCATACAAATACAAATGGTAAATATTAGGACTGACATCTGGTTTTTATAGACCTCTTAAGCTGTCTGCCTGCATGGATTTGTATGTCCTGTGACTCTACATTCATCACAAGTCTGTGCATCTCTGCATTAAGAGTTAATGTGATAATGCGTGAGCTTGTGAGAATATAAAAGTGTGTGTTTGTAAGGCTTGTTAGAGAAGCAGTTGGCTCCTGCTGACAGCTACTGCAGTCTGAACAGCAGGGCTGACGAGGACAATCAATTAGCCCTGATTTGCCCACATACATACACACACAGTGATAATTGCATACCGATGCGCACTGATCTAAACACACCTTATACAGTATTGTATTATAAACAACATTATATACAACATGATCAACATCTAATGAATTTTATTTGCAAAAAAAGCATTTTTATCTTGAAATTTTGTCACCGTTCCAAAAAACACTCTAACTTTTCTACTGTATGAAAGAAGAAATGAGGAGACATAGTGCTGGGCTGTGGCACTATCTGCCCGTGTGTGTCTGTGCGTGTATGTGTGTTTGTTATGCCCCAGCTGGAGTAGCGCAAGTTTATTAAAAATCAGACTCGATCCCTCTAGGGGCGGCTTGGATGCTGTTTGCTCGATGTATGCTTGTGTGTGTGTTTGCTCTGAGCGCTGTGTGTGATCCTGAGCAGATGCTGATGTTTTGACAGCCATCCTGCTCTCAGTCTGTCCGCCTCACGTCAGCTGTGTGTGTCTGCAAATGTGCATTCGTGTTTGTTGTAGAAAGCATGCGCGCAAGCACAAGCCGTACGTGTGTGCACGTGTGTGTGTGGTCTTAGTGCAGGGTTAAACAGTGGTCTCACTGTCAGTGAGTATCTGACCTTCTATCTACCACTGGGATCACTTATCCTTCTGCAGGCTCCACAGTAGCACACGGCACCATCCTCCTGTCATTTCTTTCTTAGTTTCTCCTTCTTTCCTTTTCTTTTTCAACTTAATCTTTCTGCCACTCTCTCTCATTTTCCCTCTTTGATAGCCCTCTAACAATGCCATTTCCCTTTACTCCTATCCACGTCCCCTATCCCCATTTCTCTGCACTAATAAGTCCCTGCTTCTCCCCCTCAACACTTGCGGCTCCCTTCTCTTCGTTCTCTGCTGCTCAGATACCAATATTCATAGAGTTAATGATGAAATGAAAACAGAGGAGGAAAAGCTAATGAAGAAGAGGGAAGACAGGGGTAGAGGTAGGAGACAGTGTGAGGAATGCTGAGATACACAAACTGAGAATCAGACAGAGAGTGAATATGGGGCAGAAACGCTGACAGTAGGGGAAGGAAGGATAAAAGTGTTTGACAGAGGAGGAAAAAAGGAATCTTTTTCATTTGTGTCAGCGCGCCATTGTCAGAGTAACAAAGACATAGCTCTCACAGTGCACTGGAGGATTTGTCAAACACACTTTCCCTTTCGCACACTCAAACACACACATATATAAAAAGCACGAAACATAAATACACAGGGTGTTTATCTCTTTCCTTCAGCAGGGACGAATCTCCTGGGGTGAGAGCAGCTCCTGCTCTCATCTTTCTGCAGTGTCACTTCTGACATTTGTCATGTTCTCCCCCTCATTCAAGTTTCAGCAGGCATTGAAAACATCTGAAAGACTTTATACCTTTGTGTAGTTTGAGAAAATAATCTAACCACCATTTACCTACCTTTCACCCTCAAACGTGACCCATAAGCAACCCTTCACACACGATTAATGACTGGAATGCTAAATTCTGCATCATTTTTGCACAGCACCCTGTATGAGTTCTCACTGTACACGATGCTTGAAGTAAATTCTTTTTGCTACCCACTGTTTTTTTTGGGGGGGTTTTTGGCAAACTGTATTGTAAAGATTTGTATGAACACAAGTCTGAAAAAAGATAACTTGGTAAGTTGACACAGATTGGTTTAAGAATACAGGATATGTTGAGTTGATTATTGGTCTCAAGGCACTGAGCTCATTAAACCACTGAAGGATGCTTCAGGGTCAGCACAGCAGATATTGAGGAGTGATGGGAATAATTTTTCCCCAAGGATAACCCAGCCCTTAAGAGAAATAGGTGGATAAATGGTAGCAAATAGGCTTTGCAAAGCTTTAGGATAGTAACACATTATTTTTGTACTGTTGCCACCACAGTGGGTTTTATATCAAACAACCAAGATGTGACTGAAATGCAGATTTTCAGCTTTAATTTACTGGGTTTATCAAAAAGGTATTGCATTAGCTGTTTAGTAATTGCAGCCATTTATATACACAGACTTTTCCAGTTCTGAGAAGTAATTGGCCAACTGACCGACAACTAGTTGGACTGCCAAGTGAGTCCTGCTCTTTCACTATTTCGTCACAACCTAAGAAGATAGAAGATCTGGAGTTCATTCCAAATGTTGAACTTGTAGTTGGTAGCTTTGTTTTCTGCTGAAATTCTAAATTTGAGGTCCAGTGGTAAAATTAGTCCTTTATTAGGCCTAAAAAACAAAATAAACCTATCAGATAAAAAAAAAAGAAATAGTGTACTGCCCAGCTGAATATAAATACAGCAAATTGCAAACCACTGGTTACACTCAACAACAAGAAGGTCACAAACTCTTTCCACGAAACTCTTTCCATGAAACCAAGATAAAGTTACGAGAACAGAAAAGTATTATGAAGAGAAAGAAACAGCTCCTGATTCAAAACCACAAAACGTTAGCAAGCTACTTGACAACCATCCTATCATTTCAGTGTGTGTGTGTGTCAAATATGTTAACATTTTTAAAGTCTGTCACCACCATGTCAGTATTATAAACTATTTTCAATAAATAAATATATTGCATGTGAATGTTGTGCAATTCTACTGATATTGGTATTGACTATTAAATTTCTGCTACTGTGACATCTCTAATGGATAGTATGCAATACAGTACAATTTATGCACTTCATGAAACCATTCTAAATAACTCACCATTGTATGGCTGTCTTCACTTTCTTAGTTATAGTACAATAGCTGTAGTCTTTGATTTGGAAATAACTCAGGAAAGATCAAAAACAATTATGTTTTAATTCTTAATCCCATGTATAAAATGACTTATTAAGCAACAAGCAATTTGACCCAACTGTGAGCAGTTTTTAAGACGCAAGTTAACCATTTATGCATTCATGCTAAAAACGTACACCTTATATTACCTAAAATACAATAATTAAACCCTACAGAGCCATAAGGGGAGTAGTCTGTGATGGCAAGGTCAAATTTTGCTTCAAAGCAGCTCAGCAGGAAATCATTTTCACTCAGTTTCAGTTCTTGTTGTGCCAAACTGAGGATGTTGTCATCTTTTGGTTTTATGCATCTATGATCTGCAGCGTGATATAGATCAGCAGCTTTCCAACTCAAGTCCAAATGACTGCCAAATAGCTGCACAACAGACTCTTTTAATTGCACCCTCCATCCCCTCAGAGAGCATGTTTCAAAGTACCACCTTGCACCAAGGGACATCGATGTAATTAACACACCTGCTGCAAGTACAACTACAGTGGCGTTGTTAATTAGAGTTCATTTGTTTGTGTAAATAGGAAGCAGAAGCTGTTCTGACAGGTCGTGGAAGTCAGGCGCCTTAAGCAGGCATTTTATGTTTTTATTTATTCATTTTACTGCATTTAATACTTTGTTCCACGTGTTACTTAATTACTCTGTAAGCTTTGAACATGTAAACTTCACTTTTCCACATGTTATAGACAACATTTGAGCTGAAATGCTGTTTTACAGGTGAGTAGCTTTAGGGAAAATGAAGGGATGTAAATCTAGATCAATAAATAAAACTTTTAGAGCCCAGTAGGTATTATTGGACTCATACCTACACAGATGCAGTCCTCCTCTCTTGTATCTTTAACACACTCATACAGACAGATGAGAAGTTTTCTCATGCATGAACTGTTGACTCACATTAGCTTTGTTTGTGAAGGACTGGAGCAGACTAAATGCCATGAGAGAAGCTCACCATCCAACTAATCTACTACCTTCAAAGTACACACTTCCATTTCTTCACACTATGTTTTCTCCCTATTAATATTCCTCATTCTTATTCATCTGCGTTTCTCTGAGGTTGAGGGGGTGCTGTGAATCTTTGTTCAGAGACTCCCTCCCTCCTCTCTCTCCAAATTTTTGTCTCCTCCTATCCTCTTCTTATCCCTCAATCTCTTGTTTATCTCACATTCACTGCTTATTCAGCACAACCCTCTCCCACTCATACTTCTCCTTTTTGATGCCATGCACTCTATATCACTCTTTTCACACCTCTACAGTCTCTCTCCATATCAATCACTCAGTTTCTGTTGTCTGAAGTTATCCCTCTTACTTTCACAAGCTCTCTCTTTCATCTGCTTGTCAGCTGTTTTTGTAACACACTGGCAGAATGCAGCATCTCTCGCCACCCTTTTTTGAGCCTTTCCTCTTTGTTTTACCCCAGTCAACCTCTTACCTTCTATATAGTTATACATTTCTACTTGTTTAGCTTCCCGTCTTCCTTGTTTAGCTACCTTCACTTTATCTTATTCAACCTTCATTATCTTCTCTGTCTTTTATTTGAATCTGTTCTTTTGTTTCACCCACTAGTCCAACTGCTTTCTGTTTCTGTGCACCTCCACCTCCTTGCTCTTTCCCTCCTCTGTTATTTGCACCCTGCTATTTGGCAGTCCGATGGCTCAGCTGCCAAGACTGACACTCTACAAGGACTAAACATCTGTCTCCCTTTCTCTCTACCTCGCTCTCTAATTCTCCTCTACTGAGTCCCCAACTCAGCTCATTTTCAAAAGTGCATTGCTGGCTTGTAAATTCAGTTATTACAGCTAAGGAAGACAATGCACATCAACAGAGATAAATGATTCTGCACAACTCATAACAAGCATGCATTAACAAGTGCCATAGTTGCCAGTTATGGGAACCCTAAGTAATCAAAGTCTATACACAGTATAGACTAGAAAGTATTACAAAATATTCTACCAATACTTTTGAATTATCCCACTTTTGGCATGATCGCACATTAGAGTTTATGTTTTCAGCTCACTTTGGCTGGAGGAACATTAAATATGTCAACTGTTTTCCTCATACATATATCACCTCTTATGGGGGATAAGATAAGGAAAACATCAGAATATAAATATTCAAATGGAAGTGTTGTTACTCAAAATAGCAATCTATTACACATTAATTGTTACTTTCGTAATAGTAATACGGTATATTTTCTGGATTTTTAATTTGTTACACTACTCGTTACATTATATTATGATTACTCCATAAAATGACTTGAAATGCATTGACACATAATTTTGTGGTTCGTTTTTTTTCTTTCCGCCCCACACCTTTGTAAGCACCTTTTTAAAGCAAGTAATAACATAGTTGTAACTGTCATTTAATTACTGGATTTAGTACAGTAATGCATTGTAATGTGTTACAGCCAACACTGCCAAATGATAATAATTTAAATTATGTATATTCATTATTTTGGTAATTCCCATGCATCTAGCACTCTCACTTAAACCATCCAGAGCATTTTTTAGTAGTAAGAACACAACTGATCTTCTTTTGTGTGCAACCTTCGAGAAAATGTCTGCAACTGTGTACAGGGATTCCCCAAACACTGTAATATGTTCATGTGTAAGAAAGATAAAGATAAATGATCACATCAGAAAAATAAAGCTAAAATGAAAATGTTTAAGCTTGGCATTGGTACAAATACAAACAAGCTATTTCACTCGACTGAATTAGATTATAAACATGCTCCCAAAACTGTAACATTTACTACAAAACTTTCCTCATCACCACTTTTTTGTCATCGCGTTTTTCTAAATTGTTACAGTATAATCACATTTCTGCAAGACGATGCGGTCACGGTTAATTTTTTTTTAAATCATGAATTTACAGTTCTTGGGTTCTCACATTGCTGTGGTTAATGGGGCGTATTAGATCCTGTCATTGCTTTTTTTCTTTCTTTCTGTAAACTCCTGTAAACTTTGGATAATATTGGGGAATTCATTGTTCTTGTTTAGACATTAGTATTTTAGAGAAGGGGTGAAAGGAATTTTTTTTTTGTTGCATCATGCAAGTTTTAATCAAATACTGAGATATCAGGTAATCTGCTGGTGTTTGGCACTGTTCTTGATCTTGACCCCCTCCCTCGTCAGAAATAGCTTATCTTTCCCTCCTCTATCAGTTCTGCTTACCTTCATCTTCTCTGTCCATTTGGCTTGCAATTGGTTTCACTATATATCTTTGGAAGCTGACGAGGCAGAAAAGTAGAAGGACAGGTCTTTTAACTTGGCATATCTCTCTCTACACACCTTTTCCCCGTTCTCCTCCTCTGTGCCCTCTAAGCTTCCTTTAAAACTACCACTTCTCTCCCACTGCCCTTGCTTCCTCCTCCTAAAATATGAGCACCATATCATACGTGACTCTACACCTAGACCCACTCAATTTTCAAGCCATCATTTCACCCTTTGCCTCTTTCTCTCCCTTACTCTCTCTCTCTCGCCACACAAACAGCACACACTCCTCTCCCACTACACTGTCCAAGTGGTCACCGCCCTATTTTCTTTTCTGTGCAGGGGAGGAAAAGACCGTCTGCCAAACATTTAGAGGTGGGGTAACTTTGGCTCATGCAAAGTGTGTGGCAAAGCATGCGTGTGTGTGTATGTGCGTGATGAAAAGTGTTTATTGGGGGATTCCCTTGAAAGGGAGATCCTGTAATTGTGTTTGATTCAGCCTGGGTGGGCGGGTGGGGAGTAGCTTCATGTTGGGTGTCCGAAATGTGACTCATGAATTCCAAATAACCTCAGTCATAGTCCTCCCTGCTGTCACCCCTGTGTTTAATATAGTCCCAGAAAAACATTTGGAACCCATTTACATCCTGTCATTATTCAGTTTCGCCAGGCTTGTGTGATATCACAAGTCGGTGTGACATTGTGATGTAACACACAAAACAGAATCACTGAATTTTGGTTCCATCAATATCCTGATGAAGCATATGTCTAAATTCAACAAGGGAAATCTTTCACATCTCTATCTTCATCTTCACCACCACCAGCATCTAGACTCCTGTCCTACTTCCTATCCTATTCCTGATCTGAGTCTAATTGCCAAATAGCTTTTTTAGACATGATTTTGATTTGAGAAGATATTAATGTAAAGTTCCACAATAGCTAGTAAATGAACACTAGAGAGGATATATTTTCACAAGTGATGCTTAAGAAGGTCAAGTATGTACAAACTTTGCATCTCAACTTTTAAGCCAACACGAGTAAAAAGAAGCCGAAAGTGGTCTAGGAAATGGAAAATGGAATACACAGTTCCATAAGAATGTGAACATTTGGAAAAGCTCCAAGACATCTACCAACGGATACAGAGGTGAAATTGTTTAGTCAAACATGAATCTCTACTTTGAACTGTTCTTCACAGGGTTTCCACGAGTGTATTACAAGTCCAGCGGTGCACCAATCCACAAGACTGTTTTGATGGGAGTGTGATTGTGCCTCTGTGTGTCTGTGCTGTGTGTCCCTGGCCACACTGAGCACTCATACACACTGAGGGCCCGCAGGACATCACAGTTATTGATAATGCAAACAGGTGAGGACATTATCTGTACCAATATCTAAATGAATTGCTGTGCAGCTTGTGGCTTTTTGCTTTTTTCTCATAATCTATGCCCTTTTTTCAGTATACAAAGGTAAATAAAGGTCTATCAAGTGCATCCATAGTGTCTGATAGAATACATTTGACTAAATGTGTTATCCTTGTGCAGGTGTCTCTGTTTTGTCTTAGTATGCCTGTCTGTGACACTGTTTGTCACATTGTATTTGCCAACAGAGCCAACGGGGTGAAATAGCTTTTGATTAAAAACAGCTGAAACAGATGGGTGAAGGCTGAGAGATAGAGACAGACATGAGAAAGAGAGAGATTGAAAGAGGAGGATCTGCAGAGATGAAGTGATATGTAGCGAGGCACAGACTGATAAGACGGCACTGAGAGGACGGCAAAGATAAGAATTATTGGAAGAAAGAGAAGGATTCAGAAGGATATGCCACGACTCTTCATAAAAAAAAAATATTGTGCTCAATACAAGATGCGCAACTTCTAATCTCTGTCCGCCAAAGTGACCCGTTGCACTCCTTGACTAAATGATGGTTTTATGACAAAAACAGAGAAACCTGTATGTCTAACCTGTTGCTAGTAGAGAGCTGGTTATCACTGCAATTATGGTTACTCTCTATTTTTCATACTCCAAGTATAACTCTGTATGTGGTGCATGTTAGCGTTCATGCTAATGGCTCAAACATAGTTGTGCTTTGGCCCTACACAGAGCCTACGCACAACTTTGCAAATCATCCACATGTTACAACTGTTTAGTGTCACCAGGGGGCAGTGTTACAAACAACCAATCTGTGGGCAACTCACACTTCTGTTGTTGTTAGTCTTTCAATTGGCTGCATGTATAACATACAAAGAGCTAAAGTGACTGTTAAAAACAAGGAAAAGTGTCCATCATAGCCTCTGCCTGTGCTTTTCAGGCCCTTTTTGTCTCCTTTGAGGATTACATGCAAGCAAAAGGGACAAGAGTGCACAAATGCAGTATAATACAAGCCCCCTGAATATGTAATATGCTATCATATTAAGCTCCAAAGTGTAACTTTAATCCTGAAGCAAACAGTTAAAAAGAAGATATCAGTGTTCTTATATCGCTAGAGAATTTCACTTTACCGCATTCTCTCAAAGTCACATATTGTCTGCCTTAGACTTCAGTATGCTAAGTAGCTAAACACACCATGGTACATTTAGATTAGCCCAGCTGCACTAATAAATGTAATATTACAAGGAGAAATCTTAATATAATATATATGGAGTAAATAACTTAAAATTACCATTTTGACATGTTCATTACAGCTGACGTCAGCAGTTTTATTTTACGTGGAAAATAAATTTTAGGCTATGATATGAGGAGTCTCACAAGGATTGTTGATGGTGTATTAAAAAGATTAATATTTCACCAAATGTCCTTCTCATTTTTTCTGTTTTTCCACATATACACAACATATCTACACACACACACACACACACCATGTACACATGATTTAGACGACCTGCTGAAGTTAAAATCAAAATGGGGAGGAAAAGTGTTTGAAATTATTCTGAATGCGGCACAGTTATTGCTGGCAGATGGGTTGGTCTGGGTATCTCAAAAACTGCTGATCTACTGGGATTTTCCATCCCAACCATCTCTAAGGTTTACAGAGAAACATCTGAAAAAGAAAGAATATCCAGTGAGCAGCGGTTCTCTAGGAGTAAACACCATGTTGATGTCTGAGGAGAAAAACCCGGCTGCTTTGAACTCATAGGAAGGCAACAGTTACTTAGATAGCCACACATTGGAATCAATATATGCAGAATAGCATAAGGACTACAGCCGATAAACTACAGCAACTTAAGACCACAGAGGGTGCCACTCCTGTCAGCTACAACTGGAAAATGAGGCTCCAATTTGCATGGGCTCACTAAATAATAGGATAATAAGATATTGAAAAAATTATGAATCTCAATTCAGACGACGGGTTCAGCAATTGACATAAACAACATGAAAGAATGAATCCATCCTGCCTTCAATCAATGGTGTAACAGTGTGGAGGATATTTTCTTGGCACGCTTAGGGGACTTTGCTCAGTACCAGCTGAGTAACACCGTACCGGGGTACTGCTGCTGACCCTGTCCATCCATTTATGACCACAGTGTATCTATTCTGCAGGTTAACGCACCATATGAATCAGCCTAAATAATCTCAAATTGGTTTCTTGAATGTGACAATAAGTTCACTGTACTCAAACAACCTCCACAGTCACTAGATCTCAATCCAATAGAGCACCTTTGGCATGTGGTGGAACAGGAGGGGATCATCATGGATCTGCAGGCAACAAATCGTGTGATGCTGTCACGTCAACATTGACTAAAATCTCTGACGGATGCTTCCAATACATTGTTGAATCTATGCCATTCTATCATGTGCAATTCTATGTGATGTCGGATGGGCTTTGCATCCATCTGCTGCATTCTCAATACCTAAGGATATCATTTCTCTGAGATGAATACTGAGAGGCGAAGTATTCATCAGACACTGGCACCACCAGGCCCTCTGATCACCAGTAGGGAACGGGTGAAGTGTCTTGCCCAAGGACACAACGACCGAGACTGTCGGAGCCGGGGCTCGAACTGGCAACCTTCCGATTACAAGACAAACGGCGAACTCTTGAGCCACGATCGCCCCTAGTTAAGTTATACCTCTGTTAAAAACCAGAGCAGAGCAGTCACCTTTACCATCAGTTGCTCAACATTTCGCTGTATTATTAGTCCTGCATATTAACAAGTTGTTGTAAATTGTTATTATAATAATAAATATCTTGAGCAATAGTAGAGTGGTTCACAGAATATAAGCAGTATGGGAAATAGTTGAACATCTGTGATATTTTATGATGTTTTCGATGGTAGCAGCCGAGTCTGTGTATATGTTTGTGCTTGTGTATTAGTTTTTATTGTATTTGGGTCATCTGGTCTTTTCAGTGGAAATGACAAATTCCTCTGAGCAGAAAGGCCAAATAGTGTTTATTTTGTTGTATGTGTTTACATGTGTATTTTTGTGTTTCCTTCTCTACAAAAATACGCCGTCTCCCTGGCTAACCCCCCCCCATCTCCACACCACCCAAACCCCTTTAAAGCACACGTAGACTCACTTCAATAGCAGGCAAAAAGAATGAGAAAAATGCTGAACAAACACGGGAGGAAAATAAAACAAAACCTTGGCGGGAATTCCTTGAAATGAGCTAAGACATTCTGTCAGAACATTTACACACAAATACGCACATATGAGCACATTCGCAATGGTTAATGGATGAAAGAAAGCTGTGGAGGCCCTATCAGCTGTAATGGGAAACAACTCTAATCAGCTACAGTCAATCAAATAACAGAACTAAGCTCTCATATTCCACATAAGCTGGTTGTTTTGGCAAAAACTAGACACAAACACACAAGTAAAGATAACTTTGTAGCAGTGTATTATTTTAAGACTCTGCAATGGATTAAAGAGCTGTTGAATCTAAACATCTTGCAATCAGGCTGACTGGACAGCAGCTTCGGTTCCACATGACTCGACTTCACTTTGATCTTATCGGTCTGATTTGGTATTATTAGAAAATATGGATGGTTTGACAACTGTGTCAAGAGGCTCTCTTATCGAATGGCTGACCTCATCTCATTGAGTGTGAGTGTGTAAAAAAAGTTAGACTGATAAGACGCTGTTGTTTTAGTGACTAAGGAGTTTGGATTACAATACATGGGAAACAATGAGACTCTAGTATAACAGCTTTTTTTTTTAATTTTAGAGTAAAACCAGTTTGTGGGAGAAAAAAACAATTTACCAATTTATGAATAATCTCGCATGCATGTGTTGTATGTGTTGACTTGTGGGACTGATTTTTAAGCTTCAAACTTTTTATCCTGACTTTGTTCATTTAATAGTTGCAACAATACAAAGCTGTTGCAAAAAGTATATAGGGACCTCTAAAGCAGCGCTGGATTTGCTTGATTAACCCATTTTAAAGCAGATATAAGTGAGAAAAATCTTTTATTGTAAACATGATATGCTGGTATCATAATTTCTGTGTTTGAAACTTGAGGTATTGCAGCAAACCTCCCTGGACAAGGATTAAAGCTGAAAAGTTCCCCAAGACCATTCAATGGTTAGCTATGTTATTGTCAAAAAATTTCAAGAAGGACAAGAGCATAAATAACAGTATAATGTACAATGATGTCTGGAGTTCGACTGATGTAGGAACTTTAAGACTGATACTGTTATTAGTCGTTTGTGACTTAAAAATCCAATGTAATGGATGATGTTGTTTTTCTTTTCAACAGATGAAAAGGATTTCCGTAACAGTTTGTATGTGAATTTATTCATATGTTCTTACAGAGATAATATGACAGTGCATTTTAAAAATAATCTTGTTTTAATGTCACCACAAGGCTCTACTTAACTCATATCAGCTCGTTCTTGTGTTTGTGGTGTTTCAACAAATATGCTGACGCTGATAGTACGTTTGGAGGGTGTTCCTCCTGTTTCTTTATTTTTTTAATTTTCATTTATCAGCTGTTATAAATGCTTGTTAGAAAATAACTGTAAATATATTATTAGAGGTCATGAAGGTCAAAGACTATTATTGAATACTGTGTCTGGAATAATAAAAGAGTAGAACAACTGTGTTTACAATTGCAGTCTGAGACAGACTTCAGTAACATAAAACTTGAAAACAATAGAAACAATAGCAACCACCAAGGGAGATTTTCTACAGAGCTGTAAAAAGAAAAACAAAAGTTGGAACACGTATTAAAAACGCAGATTTTAACAGTGTTGTGAAAACTTACTCCAGTGTTAATGCTGCCTTCTTCTGATCTTTGCAGCTAATACCGTTTCTTTTCCTGTTCTGTGAGGGAACAAACACTTTTCATCCTGCTGCTATTTTGAACCTCGCCCAAAAAGATCTGATGCAGCTGCTGTCTTTTTAAAGCACCAACTTTTAATCTGCACCATTTCTTCCATCACTTTTCTATTCCGTCTGCTTGTCCTCATAATGCTGCTACAGCTCTGCAATGGCTATTGTGATGTTTGCCATAAATACATACATTTATCTAATGGGGTACAATGAAACGTGTCACGGACCGCCGGGGCAGACCGTGTGGAGTGAGTGGAGGACCCAAGAGCAAACAGAGGTGAGGACACAAAACCGGACTTAACAGAAGGCGAGCCTTTATTGAGGGCCGAAAACTTAAGGAACAAGGCAGCAAAGCAACTGAGGGAAAACCTGAACATAGACTGGGAAAACTATGGCTAAACAAAGTACAAACTAGGACTAGTTAAGGCTGGGAAACTATGACAAGGGGTAGGGGAGATAACACAGACGACGCGACACAGACTGTAAGAAACACAGAGACTAAATACACATGAGGGATGATCAGGGGAAGTGGCCACACATGGGAACGCAGCTGACACACATGAACTTAACGACAGGACAGGAGGAGTAAAACTGAATACACTGACAGTGAATGCAGGCCTTCAAAGTAAAACAGGAAACATGAGACATGAACCGGGGAGACATAGTACAGGGGGAGGTGACATAACTGACAGCATGAACTTGACAGTACAAGACACACAGACATAAACACACGAAGGGCAAGGGAGACGTAATGCAAGGGTAACATAATTACAAAAAGGGCTGGACTACCTTAAAGAACCTAAGCAAACAATAAACATCAAAATAGGTTAAGCATAACACACTGGGTCACACGACCCAGGACCATGACAGAAACGTCCTTCGGGTGGATGTTACACTGTTGGATTCAAATGATAAAACTCAAATACTGACCGTTTTGTTGACAGGTTTGGTTGAGATGATTCATAAAATTGGAAATGATGAAACTAACAACAACAACAACAACAACAATAATAATAATAATAATAATAATAATAATAATAATAATAAACTAAAGATAGTTTAAGACGTGTCTAATAGGGTTTTATTGTGTCAGACTTTCATTCATGGCTGAGCTCCCCATGCAACCTTGTGTTTTCTACACTCACACAGGAGAGAGTTTAGTCAAACAGGCCTCAGGGGCAGCTATCCAGGTCAGAACCTAATACAGAGGTATTTTCATGCTTTCCAGCCAAAAGCAACGCTGCAGCTGTTTGGGTGTGCGCGCGCGTGGTACTCAGCGCTACTTCACCACGACTTTGCCCTCAGGCACGAGCGCAAAGTAAGCATGGCACACATCCAGAAATTTATACAGCCACGAGACTCTGAGAATCTGAAGACCTTATCTTAAATTATGTAGAGATGCATGATAATTATGCTACAAAAGGTGTTTAACACCCAGTGGGACAAAGTGATGCCCGTTCTTTATTTCATTTTCAAAATTTTCAATTGTTATTCAACGGAATTTATGCGCTTCCTGTTTCTCCATCGCTCATTTTTAGATCACTTAACTTTCACCACCAAGTCAGTCGTTTGCACACAAATCCACGTACACACTGTGCACCACAAAACATGTTATTACAGCTACATCGATATTAAAGCTAAAGAAAGTTTAAAAAAAGGTGATCTCACCGTCTCTTCTGTTGTTGCCCCTCATCACTTTGGTCGTAGAGACCTGAGCCCTCACGACTCCTGTTAAAGTTCCCAAAATTAGAACCGTCCACATGTGGAAAAACACCGGTCCTCTCATGTTGCTGAGAATGATGCTAGGTTAAAAAAACGACAGCGGTAAAAATGAGTAAATTTCCTCTTCGTCTTCTAGTGGCTTAGGCGAAAAATGATGTACTTCAAAAGTTATCTAAAGCTTTCCATTAACGTTTGCAATAACTGCGAGCTTTGAGTAGCTCTCTCCTTTACCCGTAAATTGGAATCACTTGTTGATTCCAACGCTTGAAGTCTGACGCACTCTATGCCCCGTCTTGTTCCAAAGTGCCAAAAAATATGGAAGTCTTTGCTTTCTTTAAAAAGTTATGCGCGCACAGGCGTACCAAGTGCAAAACTCTGAAATAGCTCAGCGCAGGTGGAGGGTAATATAGCCACGCTCACGGTCAGACTGGAGACTGTAGGCGCCGGACGTCTTATCTCTGTGGAACAACTAAAAAAAAAATCTATTCTGCCACTGAGAAATATCCCGCATAGTTTTCCAGTTTCTAATGCATCTGCACTTTTAAAGTTGGGGCGTCAAACTTTGCCAAATGAGTGGCGCGTGCGCACCGTGTGTGAGCGTCCAGCTTGCTGTGGGTGTGCGGGTGAGATGCTTGGGTGTAAAGTTATACAGGATAATTCAAAAAAAAAAAAAAAGAAAGAAAGAAAAAGAAAAAGGAAAAGGAAAAGAAAGAAAGAAAACCTTTCAAAAGAAACATCGATAAAATGTATGTAAAGTTTTCTTCGTATCTATTCTTTCTATTGATCCATCTTTTGCTTTCTGATTATTGTAATTAAGTACTTGATTGTTAAAACACACTTTGGAAAATGGAATGAGGAAATGAGCAAACGCAATTTTTATTTTATTTTTTTATTTTTAGAAAATCCAGAGGAAATGGGGGGTGTCACCAGTTACATGAAAGGAAACGTGTCATGAACTTGTCCAGGACTTACTGGGAAATTTACTTGCCTCAGGTCTTAAATGTTGAATCATGCTGACGAAATATGAGATACAAGTAAATCCAGGGGATGAGATCTGTTACGTAAGTTTTAACCAAGCAGTCACAGTAAGTGACAGCATTGTGCAATGCATGCATGATCATCTGGGTAAGGAAAGCTGGACCTGAGCATCTATGTTGTGTTTTTCAGTGTGAGAAACGTTTCATCACTTGGCAGTGACAACATCACTTTGCTCTGCCTGAGCGATGTTAATGTCATATATTTTCTGTAATTCAAAATGAGGTGTTGCAACCCATCTAAGATAACACAGCACATGTGATAAATCTGGAAATGAACTGTTTGGAATCACTCCCTAACAGTGATCTAACCACCACCGTAAAATATCATATGAGTGTGTTTCTGACTTGACTAATTGCCACTCACTGTTGTTTTTATCACTTTTTCCCTGGTCACACAAATACTGTTAGCATGTCTTGTTTGCTTTCATTTCTTTTGCACCATGTTCATGTGCATAGTCACAAAAATTATCAGAGTTATTTAGACTTTATAAGATGAACTTGCCAACTTCGGGTTTCTGCTGAGTCAGCAGAAAGCCTACCCATTACTGAGCAATTGGCTAATGACTAATGCAGCACCTCTAAAACTTGAAACCACTTAGGGAATTATATAGGTTATTAATAGGGAGAGAAATTTAATTAAAATTAAAAGCTATTAGACTACCCTGCTGAGCTTCAAAGGCATATGCACCACGGGAGTGAATTTGTAAGTACTGTATACATAGAGATCGGTTGTTGTCATACACAATGTGTATGGACACGCACACATGCGCACACAGACATGAAATCTTCTTATGGTATTATAACTTTAACCTGCCAATAATGTAATAACATGGTAGCAATATTTGGATCTTAAGTGAACATAAGTTGCTCATATGTAAAAACATAGACAGCTGAGACCAACTAGCCATGTTGATGCAACTGAATTACCATGAATTTTAAAATAATGATAATCTGTGTCATTAGTTTGTATCTAGACTACAAACATACATTAAAATGCAGTTACATTAGCAGGTATTGTCTTTTCACTTGTGTTTCATGCCTGTGTTAAGTGTCAGCCTAAGTAATTTTTTTTTTTTGCTAAAGCAAGCATGCATTGTATGGATGTGCTGTAGAACTAATGTCTCTTGTGTGTCTTTCTTTATGGGTGCAGTGGGCTATCCGCTTAATCTGTTGATTTAATCTTAAACACTGACAGGCCTGTTGAAACTTTGGAAGCTACTTGGAGCAAAGCTCTGCATAGTTCTGAGCCTGGTGAAGCAACACTTCGGCCTTAAAATCTGAATATTCCAAACAATGATTTTAGCTTAAGGGTGATCTCGATGGTCCACAGTGAATGTTGATTTCACCCTTGGTTTACCAGGATGTCTTCAGTGGTAGCAAAATGAAACTGGGCTCAGGAATGAATGACTTATGAATGAATGATTATAACCCATTGAACGCCACTGTTTTGTTACTGGTCCAAGAGAGGTGATCCACTATTAGCCTTCTGAAAATTTTAGATATATTTAGGAATACTATAGTTAGTAATATTTGCATGTTAGAGCCTCTATTTTTAAGTTTATCATTTTAAACATTTCTATCTTATTAATTTTCTGTTAAATAAATATTTTCAAAAACAAAATCACATGTGAACCAAAATATTTTTAAGGGTAGACTTCTCCCACAGTTCCTCTGCAGATTAAGGCTGCTCTTCTGTCTCGTCATGTAATCCCAGATTGGGGCTTGGCTTGATGTATATAATGGGGTCATGCCGGGGCCAAATGTCTATTGCAATTCTTTGTGAATGTGGGTAGATGATTGTGATTGCTGGCAGAATGGAGGAACTGCAGAGATTGATGCATCGGGAGGAATATAAGGTTCATCATATATATATATATATAGATAGATAGATAGATAGATAGATAGATAGATAGATAGATAGATAGATAGATAGATAGATAGATAGATAGATAGATAGATAGATAGATAGATAGATAGATGAGATGATAGCCTGTTTTGTATAGCACTGAGTCCTTCTAACCTCCTAGGACCTGGCGTCCACATATGTGGACATCACATTTTGGGTTATTTAGACCAAAATACTCAATTTTGCTCTACAAGGGCCTGATATCCACTTACGAGGACATTATACTGCTACTGTTCTATCAAAATTTTAAACGAATATCCTCATATGTGGCTCTTATTTTTCTTAAAAACAAAAATAAGGTAAAAAAAAATCTGGTAATTCTTTGTTTTTACATTCATCGGGCCCCAATATGCCCAAATATCAAAGAGAAATTAAAAATGCATGCTGTGGAAGAGTTCAGGTCTTAGGAGGTTAAACAACCAGTCATCCACCCATTGGTGATGGCAGCTACATTGCAGCCACAGCCACCCTGGGGCGCACTGACAGAGGCGAGGCTGCCGGACACTAGCGCCACCGGGCCCTCTGACCACCACCACCAGTAGGCAACAGGTTAAGTGTCTTGCCCAAGAACACAACGACCGAGACTGTTCAAGACGGGGCTTGAACCGGCAACCTTCCGATTACAATGCGAACTCCCAACTCTTGAGCCACAATTGCCCCTAGATAGATAGATAGGTGTGTGTGTGTGTGTGTGTGTGTCTGTGTATCAGCTGCGTGCTCTAATGCTGCACCCACTGTGGTGTAATGACGATGCTGTTTTCAGCTACCCATATCTGGTAATCCTGCACAGTCATACCAAGAAACTAGTCAAATTGGGAAACTCTGTAACTACAATCCACTTCTTTCTCTTTCAGACACACACCCACAGTTTCTGGTTTGGGCCAATTAGGCTAGGGTTTCTGAGAATTGGTGTGGTCTTCATAATATAACCATGAATGCGTGTTTTTGTGACTCTGCATGCATGTGTATATAAGAGTGAGGCTAAGAAAAAATGCAAGTCGTTCTTGTTTGCTGTCTGACTAGACTCATACTCATATGAATAACAAACTTCCTTAGCTTATCATGATATAACATAAAAAGTGAAAAAAGGGATGGAATGGAAATTCAAAAAAGGATGTAAAGGGCAAAAAGAAAACAAAGAAGCCATAAAAAGTAGTCAAAAGAGAGTCTGTGTTACATCTGAGAATGATCACATACAGTATAGTAATGAGGTCAGAGGTGATCCAAATGAGGTCAGACGATGCGTTTTTACAAGGTGAAAAAATAGAGAGTAACTTGAACTTGAGTTTGTTTAGTCAGATAGGTTTTTAGGTTTTGCATGTATTCATCATTAAGTCTCGAAATGTGGCAGCCTTCATGATTTCTAAAGACCGGACACACAAAAAGGTGTATCTGTTCTCACTCTGGGCTGTATTTTCCTGAAAGTAGTCCAGAGACAATCAAAGGAAGGAAAGAAACTTAGAAACTGTCTCTATTAGTGGCTGAGTGCCTCCATGAAACTATTGCATCTTTTTAGGTGCTTGTATTAATGCACAATTCTCTTAAGTTTAAGTTGCATGCAAGCTTGCATAAACAGTCAAAGCTTTGTTACAAAGCTTAAAACTGACTAAAAACTGGTGATTAAAACTTCAGGTCTGCGTGTTAAAATGTTCAAATTAACAAACATAAACTAATTATTTGCCTCAAAATGTCAAAATCTCTTCAGACACATTGCGTCGGATTAATAGCCAGAGGTCAAAGGTAAATAGGGCAAAGAGGATTGTTATCTTTAGCTTTTCTCTGCTTTGTTCTGTCTCCCTGTCTCATCCTCTGTTTACCTCCTCATCCTTCCATCTTTTGGCTTAGTATCAGATGAAGGGGGATTATGTTTTAGCAGATGGAGACGTGCCCAGTGTTTTAGTGTGTATGTGTGTGCTAGCATGAGGGCAACTTGGGTATGTGTGTACAGATCCCCCTGGGAGCCATGACATGAAAACTGAAGCAATCTTTACTCATTAACTTGTACAAGTCAAACTGTAAAAAGTGAAGCTAGTTATAGGTTGAACAGTCCAGGTGAAACAACAACAGCACTTTGTGGAAGCAGTATTTTGAGCTAGCTGAAACAATCAACCTGCTTTAACAGAATTAAGTTTACATTTGTATGAGTGTGAAATATAGTGCGCATACAGGAGTGGATAATGTTGAACAACTACTTGTAGATGTTTCTTTATTTTCCTGTAATGCATGCTTTCCTATAAATGTCATAAAACTAACCAGTCATGACCAAAGCCATTAGAAATTTGCCAAAGCCTGGCAAAAAGACACTAAAATCATCAATTCTAGGATAAAGTATCAAAAAAAGTAAAAAAAAAAAGTTCAAATCAATGTGAAACTACCTATCAGTGGTGTATGGTCCCTCATCAGAATAAAGCATCATATTGTTTTCTTCTGTTGTTTTATTTCCTGTACATAATAGATGTGCATGTTTAGGTCAGTAGAGTGGCAGATTCCTGGTTCCCACAGTAGCCTGTCTTTCTTGGCTGCCCTCTGAGAATCTCTTAATGAGCTCAACATCTCTCAGTGTGTGCATGAACACACAAGTGTGTGCTTACCCACGTAGCTGTGTGTGTGAGTGTCGCAATGTGAGCAATGAGGCATGCACTTCCTGGTTTCTTGTGCTGTGCTTGCACTGTATGGGTGTGTAGGTGAGAAGAGAGGTGAGTGCATGTCCCTGGAGTATGTGGATGTGAATTCCTAATTGAGTGCTGCATGTGTGGGTGTTTTCTCACAAATATGTGTGGAACATATTGTTTTCTATTTTCAGTTTTCATCAATTAGTAATTCCATAACTGTAGTGTGAGTAATGGCATCCTGTGTCCAGCTAAAGAGGTTGACCATCATGTGTAACAACAGCCTGGTCGTAGAAACACACACAGAGACAAATCAGCTCTTATTTTTGACAAGGGTTTGATTTTGACACCAACGATATAAAGCATTCATTAGTAAAAAAATGTTTGCTGTAATCAAAACATAAAATTTGTTCTACCTTTTGCATTGTAGTTTAAGTATATAAGACTGAATTTTTGGGGGGAACAAACCATGGACAGCCATAAAGAACCAACAGTGACCCAGCACATGAACTTGCTTTGTCCGTCTTTCCCTATAGTGTAATATTACCTGTTTACGATCACTGATGCCGATATTTGATTATATGTTTAAAACACGGTTCATACATAACCACTGATCGCAGCTTTTGAGAATGCATGAAGCCAGCTGTGCTATCTAGCCACCTAAATGAAAATATGATCACTCCAAGCCTTGCTGATTGTTTGATAACCACAATGTCCTGTACTACACTCATGCATGCCTGAATTCAGTGAACGGCTAAAGGCATCTCTGCTGAAAGGCACGAAACTTCTCAGGGGAATCTTGGAGCAGTCTCTGTGGGAATCTTGGCATACATCACTGACTTACAGGACTATATAGGGTAATGTCTCAGAATATCAAGGCTGAAATTGTTAATCCAATCAATAATGCCTACAGACAAAAAGTAATCTCTCTAGGTGCCAGTAAGGTTAAAGAGGAAAGCTAGCATAAGTGGTGATCAGGTCATAATCCATAAATTAAAGAGACTGAACCACTAGTCCAACTTGTGCAACTCACAATATCCGTCTTGCACTAAATTAATCTGTTAAGACAACCTCCTAGAAGTTGCTAACTTATGCTTAAGTGTTGGGTGTGGATAAAAAAAAACATGGATCATCCAGCTCTGGTTTATGAGCTTCCAAGGAATTCCTACTGCTTATCCACAAAAGGCAGAGGTCTTCAGTGTTGTTATTGTTTTTTTCTTTGTCCAACTGTGCAAAGAGTTTGCAAAACCTACATATTAACAACCCGTTTTCTTTGACCTTTTAAGATTGGGTATTGATTGTGTATCGAACTCTGCAAAGTTTGCTTCCTCCGTGCCCTTCAGAATACTTTTATTTGTACTCCAGCCCTTCCAACAATAAATGGATAAGCAGTAATTTGATGGATGTGTTCAAATACATTTTATTTTCAAGCAGTTCAAGCAAAAACTTTTTGTGTAGTGTTATAGCAATAAGCATCAAGGATTTTTTTTAATAACAGTTTGTTTTTGTATTTCTGATAGTGCTAGTTGTATTCTATTGTCATTGCAGTTACTCTATACGTGTGTTGTGTGTATTTTGTGTAGGGTTGTCTGTTGTCTGATGCATTGTGTCTGGAGCAGATTATCAATAGGTAGGTGTTCTTAGCAGGTTTGATACAAAAGGCAATAAGGCAAAGTGAGAATTATTCTAACAAGCATTGTTTTTGCTCCACTGACAGAGTTCTCTTGCCTCCAACTTACAAAATCACACACTTACATTCTGTATATAAAGTCAACTAGGAGACATTAAATGCACACAAACACACTCAAAGACATATATTAAAATGCATACATTTGCGTACGGCATATAGATATACAGTGGGGCAAAAAAGTATTTAGTCAGCCACCGATTGTGCAAGTTGCCCCACCTAAAATGATGAGAGAGGTCAGTAATTTGCACCAGAGGTACACTTCAACTGTGAGAGACAGAATGTGAAAAAAAAAATCCATGAATCCACATGGTAGGATTTGTAAAGAATTTATTCATAAATCAGGGTGGAAAATAAGTATTTGGTCAATAACAAAAATACAACTCAATACTTTGTAACATAACCTTTGTTGGCAATAACAGAGGTCAAACGTTTACTATAGGTCTTTACCAGGTTTGCACACACAGTAGCTGGTATTTTGGCCCATTCCTCCATGCAGATCTTCTCGAGAGCAGTGATGTTTTGGGGCTGTCGCCGAGCAACACGGACTTTCAACTCCCGCCACAGATTTTCTATGGGGTTGAGGTCTGGAGACTGGCTAGGCCACTCCAGGACTTTCAAATGCTTCTTACGGAGCCACTCCTTTGTTGCCCGGGCGGTGTGTTTTGGATCATTGTCATGTTGGAAGACCCAGCCTCGTTTCATCTTCAAAGTTCTCACTGATGGAAGGAGGTTTTGGCTCAAAATCTCACGATACATGGCCCCATTCATTCTGTCCTTAACACGGATCAGTCGTCCTGTCCCCTTGGCAGAAAAACAGCCCCATAGCATGATGTTTCCACCCCCATGCTTCACAGTAGGTATGGTGTTCTTGGGATGCAACTCAGTATTCTTCTTCCTCCAAACACGACGAGTTGAGTTTATACCAAAAAGTTCTACTTTGGTTTCATCTGACCACATGACATTCTCCCAATCCTCTGCTGTATCATCCATGTGCTCTCTGGCAAACTTCAGACGGGCCTGGACATGCACTGGCTTCAGCAGCGGAACACGTCTGGCACTGCGGGATTTGATTCCCTGCCGTTGTAGTGTGTTACTGATGGTGACCTTTGTTACTTTGGTCCCAGCTCTCTGCAGGTCATTCACCAGGTCCCCCCGTGTGGTTCTGGGATCTTTGCTCACCGTTCTCATGATCATTTTGACCCCACGGGATGAGATCTTGCGTGGAGCCCCAGATCGAGGGAGATTATCAGTGGTCTTGTATGTCTTCCATTTTCTGATGATTGCTCCCACAGTTGATTTTTTCACACCAAGCTGCTTGCCTATTGTAGATTCACTCTTCCCAGTCTGGTGCAGGTCTACAATACTTTTCCTGGTGTCCTTCGAAAGCTCTTTGGTCTTGGCCATGGCGGAGTTTGGAGTCTGACTGTTTGAGGCTGTGGACAGGTGTCTTTTATACAGATGATGAGTTCAAACAGGTGCCATTCATACAGGTAACGAGTGGGGGACAGAAAAGCTTCTTACAGAAGACGTTACAGGTCTGTGAGAGCCAGAGATTTTCCTTGTTTGAGGTGACCAAATACTTATTTTCCACCCTAATTTACGAATAAATTCTTTACAAATCCTACCATGTGAATTCATGGATTTTTTTTTTCACATTCTGTCTCTCACAGTTGAAGTGTACCTCTGGTGCAAATTACTGACCTCTGTCATCATTTTAAGTGGGGGAACTTGCACAATCGGTGGCTGACTAAATACTTTTTTGCCCCACTGTATGTAGGTGAGTTATTCCTGATTCTCGTGAGGGCAAATAAACTTTGAAATGAATACAAGAATAGTAGTGTTTAACAGGCACTGTGCGTCGTACTGATCCATGAGGACCAATGCTCTAGAAAACTCACAATACACAAACAAGCACTTACTGGACATGCTTGAGTCACGCCTGAGTCAAACAAATGCACATGTGAAAACAACATAGCCAAGAATATATTCATATCCCCCCTTTTCTCTTTTGCTTTCGCTCTCTCTCATACACACAAACACACACACTATATGCAAACAAAAGATTAGTGTACACAGTGCTTCCCGACACAGATGATAAGGCTTAATTGCCTTAGTTCCTTATTATCAAGCACACAACAGTGTCACACAATGTGAAATTAAATCCTTTACAGTCATTACATGAATTTAAAAAAAGAAACTCTTTATTTACTTCCTAAGCATTAAATACCAGAATGTCACACATGGACAAGTTATCCACCGGCATCTAAATGCAATTTTCATTGAATTTAAAAGTATAACGCAGAGACACGCCCATTTCCACACCTGAGAGAGAGGGAAGAGAGAAAAACCCCACAGCCATCCTCTGGTGGGAGGAGTCACACAAACACACACACACATATGATCCACATGATCTTGGGTCATAACACTACATATACCCAACAGTATGATTACATTAATTGGTAAACTGAGTGGTTTGAGTGGTGTGGATAATAGGTAGCAGTAGGGCTGTTCGATATGACGATATATATCGGATGAAATATAAAAACGTCTATCATTTCATTTTACGCTATCGTTTGTTTCGTGGTGTCGCAAAATAAACTCTTAATGAGCTCAACATCTCTCAGTGTGTGCATGAACACACAAGTGTGTGCTTACCCACGTAGCTAACAATATTTTTTCATCGTTTTGATGGTCACTGTGGTGGCTATATTAATTTCTTAAACTTCTCTCTTTCTCTTATATTTTATATAACCACACTATGGACGGACAAGCGCCTGTGGTTAGCAACAACCACGGTAAAACCATCGTGTGTCCGCTTGTTTATGTTCCACATGAACCTTTCACAATAAAGCTCAAGATCCTGTTGAGACTTTTCAAAATAAACTGAACCACATGAAAAAGCAGATTATTTATGGATGAGAAGTAAAAAAGAGCCGCCAGGTGCTAAAAAATAAACCTTAGACTCAAACATTAGAACAGGCTTTTCCCCGCAGCACGCCGTTTAATAAATACTCAAAGAAAACAGCAGCCGTTACAACTTATGTCTGAAAATGTATAGTTTCATGCATCGGTTAAAACACTCGACTCCAGCTACATCACGCGCAGCTGGAAACACATCCCACAAGTCGAGCTGCCCGAGATTCACAGAATTTACAGAAAATGTTACATTTTTGTGATTTATATCGTTATCGGACGATAGATGTCTTAATATCGGGATATGAGATTTTGGTCATATCGCACAGCCCTAGGTAGCAGGTTAATGTGTTAAACATTTTCTAATTAGTGAAATGTTTCAAAGACAGTAAGAACAAACTATGGTAAAAAATGTTTTTCTAAATGTATCCTTGTTGACTCCATATAAATAATTAGCATGATGTTACGGTATACTTTTAGCCGTTTCTATATAGCAATTTACATAGCAATACTATAATTCTAGCTGTGTTTGGAAAATCATAAATTAATGGCCAGTAATTCTGCATGCATGCAGAAGTAAACTTTTACTTTGTTTGATTAAGTTCCATTAAATGTAAGGGTCTTTTAATTTGGTAGATATATCACGGGTTACAAAGTGCATGCACTCTGAATAGTTTAGCAAATAGAGAGTTTGACTAGATTTATGGATTTATTATTATGTGTGCTTATAGTACATTATGTCACTGGAAATCCATCAGTCAGCTTTATTTACCAGCATCTCTTTCTCTGTTCGTACAATTTATTTTGTGTGTGCATGTGAAGAACATTTGTAATACAGTAGCTTGGCATGTATTTAATTTTCAATTTATAAAAACTGTAAAATAATTTTATGCACCTGCAGTATAACAAGTATCATTTTTGTGTTGCTCTGTGTTGTTTGCCTGTGTGTTCATGTTGGCGACAGTGGAGCGGGGCCTTCCAGGGTTGTGTTTCTTGTTTTCTGCAGAAGAAATAGGCTTCAGAAATGTCAAGTAGCCTCAAATGGCCCATTAATCCCCGTGCTTGGCTGGTGGTGGTCTGCAGAGGTATTTACTCTGCTATGTGACAGGATACCCTGATCCTCAAGCACACAGCCGCATAGTTAAGGCAAGGACATCCATTCAGACTTCAACATCCATCCGTGAATCTGTGCAATTATTCTTAAAATATTCAGAATTTTTTTTTCTCTTTTTGGGTTTCAGTGGAAACAGGTCTGTGGCCTATTTTGCCTTCAGTGATAATTTTGTCAAACTTACTTCTTATTTAAACAGTGTCCTATTTCACATTCATACACACTTGCATTTCGCATAATCACAACAGGGGGCCACCGTTGATCACTGAGCTCCTCCATTGAAGCAGCTGGAGTTTATTTGCCTTGTTTTTTTTGTTTTGTGCTATTTATGTATTTTGCTTTTTTTGAACTTTGGAATCAAACTGATGATCCTCTTCTCAAATGGCCTTTTCTTATATTTAGGTCACCACCATTTAATCTAACACAGAACTCTACCATGGCAGCATTTGCAGTATGTTTGCTTGCTGAGAATTGTTTTGTTGTAGAGAGTAAAAAAAACCCTGTTTTTCTAGTGCTTGGACACAAAGTGCTTTTCATTACCAAAAAAAAAAGTACACCAAACTCATGATATACTGTAATATAAGTATGGATACTGTTTTAAACTAAATTAGACCAGTTATGCACTCTGCTTACAGAGGTACCGTATATTTGATCATTTCATTAAAAGAAACTGTCAGACATCGTTGACACGTCAGTAAAAATAAAAATTTTTACAGGCTTATATTTTGAACAGATGACCCGATTACAGTGATAACACAGTGCTGCACTTGTGGAAGACATACTATGTTTGTTTCTCTTCTCTCTCTTTCGGGGTTAATCATGCTGCCTTTGATGATGTTTGGTCAGGCTTGGGCTGAGGATACCACAGTGATACGTTAACGTCTCCTGGGGCAGTCGGATTTCTGCGCTTGCTATTCTAAGACTGAGTAGTGCATTTTTGTCAAATAATAATAGTTAATAGCAACTTAAGCAATAGCAGAGAAAAAAAAATCCCTTTCAGCTCTTACTGGCTGTCAGATCTGCATATGCTGCCATGGAAAATCATAAGAATAAAATGTGTGTTATTCTATCGGAAGCACTGCCATGAAAAGACTACATAAATATGAAATGATGTCACTGAGGAATTCTTTACATTTGCCATAGAGGTAATTTTTCTGCTAATGAATGCAAGATCACCATTGCAGTAGGTCAAAGTTATGTCAGCGCATGAGAACCTACAGGTTCGACTCTCAATCAGTATGCCAGGCTGTCTTTTGCCCTTCTTTTTTTTCATGTAACTATTTTATTTTATGAGTGGTATATTCCCTCAGGAGGGGTCTTTTTCTTAACAGTATAGCAGAGCAGTTTTAAGCAGCAACAAGATAAAGGGCCGATGCACTTTCGTGTAAACATTGTATATTGGAAAGAACTGACAGTAATTTGTCCTTGCCCACGCTCAAACTGTTGTTGAATAACAGGGAAGATTGATATTGTTTTGCTTTGTCCCACCCCTGAGACAAACAAACTAGACAACAACTGCTTGTGTTCATTGCCCAATTATTTACCAGCTAATTATTCATTCCCCTTTGGCTCGTAGTGAAGCTTGATTGGCACTTACGAAATGCAAACTGTAAATGAAGATGGTGATATCCTTCTTCCAAGCAGTTAAAAAAGATGCACTGCTTGCCAGTCCAAACTCTGGTGTCAGGCTGTTACTGCTATTTCACCCACTGCACCTCTAGGCATTCTGAATAAGAGTGCCCACTTACATTCACTTAGTGTTTATTTCATTTTACATTTATATTTTCTTTCTTACATTTAAGGCTGCAGGGTAAATCATTTTTGGTAATTTGTCCTGCTGAGGGAAAAAAGAAATCTTATCTGGGACCTTTTTTTATGGTTTGGATGTAAAAGGGAGAAGATTGGCATGCGTTAGTGCTGGGAAAGAGATCCTTAGAAACAGGGTAAGCGAGGGGAGAGAGTGATACATATAACTGGATTGCAGAGTTTCGGCATCAGTTTTTTTAAATTCAGCTAAAGTACATGGCTGATTCAGCTGGGATGATCAAACGGTCTCGTCTCGAGGGCACTTTATTCTCTTTATCTTTTCTGTCTCTTCTGTTCACCCTTACCCCCCTTCTTCCATTCCCTCATCTTTTTTCTTGTACTCTCAATCTTTGTTTTCTTATGGTTACAAAGCTTAGTAGCACATACGACTGCTTCCTCTAAAGTTTAGATTTATGTGCTGTAGGACAAAGGTTCTTTGCAGCAACTCCAAAGGTCTTGTTCACACTTGTTACTGCTGGATATGGAAATATTCCTCACATTAAAATGGATAATACCTTTCATTGAGCAACATTTTCTTTTGATCTTTGTCTTCATTCTGCTTTTTTTTTTTCCAATTTATCTTCAGTGATGCTTCCAGTGACTGAGGCTGCATTTGAAGTATTTTTAGCGATTAAAGATGGCAAGTTAACTCTATCCATCACTAGTTTGCACGTAGCTGGACATTTTAACATTGCTATCCTTGCTAGTCAGAGCCAGAAATACTGGTCAGTTGAATGTATTACCCTTATAAAGATGCTACATCAACAGTGGCCTCTACCCAGGAATACAGTTTTCACAGACGGCTAAGCGTCTCTCATGCTGTCTTTGTCTCTGTGGAAGTTCACAAGTGCTGCCCAGCAGTACTTTTTACCCCCACAAAAAATAAAAAGGGAGCAGCTGTTATGTCAGCTTTCTTAAACTGGAATATAACCAAGAAACCGAAGCAATGTGTAACCACATTTTGCACAAGGATGTTGATGCTAGCATAAAAAAACACTAATGCTACTTGCACCTCAAGGGTCAAAAAACTCCACAAATTATTTTGCCACTGTGTGTGTTTGCAGCATTATAAACAACCAAAAGTGCAGCTCGTTTCACCAACAAATGCTTGATTTGATTAACGGTTGGAATCAATATAGCTCCTACAATACACATAAAATATTTGTTTAGCCAGTGTTTAACAAGTTTAAATTGTGCTTATTTTTAAAGGGTTTCTCATGGCATTTTTGTCATTTAATTGACTATAGTCTAATGATTTGTTCCCATTTTAATTAACAAGATAGTCACCCCTGTTGTAAAAGGTATACATCACAGCACACTCTGCCAAATGCAAAAAATATGTAGACAAAGGTGTTAAAACGCAATAAACACTATTCCTGCTGTTATTTTATTCACTACTGTATAATTTGGGAAGTTGTATTAAATAAGTAAAAATACTTTTTCTCCCTGGAAAGCATCTTGGTTAAATTACGTTACACACTAGACACCAGTAGAAGTGGTGCATTTTTCAAAATGAGCTATTAGCCAATACCTATCACCAGCTAAATGTCCTCACAGACATGTTGAACACTTTCGGCATCAGTGCCTGTTGTGAGGAAATTTATCAGCTAAACTTATGAATGTCAAGTCACATTTGGAATATTACTACCTGCACACACAGGTAGCGCTTGGGCTTATTATGACCTGCCACTGCACAGTTTAGCATTATTGTTAAGCAGTCATTTCAGAGCCCTGCTTTTCTTGCAAATGGATACTCAACTATCTGGTTAAATTTAGCTTCTGGGTAAAATATCTATATTTGGATAGATTCTAGTCACCTGTGCACAATAGCTTTACTATATAGCTTGACTGCTTTGTATCAAGAAACCTTGTAGTTAGAAGTCTAGTATACTTTTAGTGATTTCATAATGAAGTTCCTCACCTGTTGTCTTGACACATGCTGGTGTTATGCCACAAAGTGATCTACCAAAAAGCGATTTACCAAAAGGTTTCCCAGTATATTTTTCTTGGTGGACCAGTTCAGTTTTGTTTTTCTGTTTTGTGCAGCAGGGTCTGATAGTTGCAAGAATAAAATACGTTTTAGAGTTGTATAAGAATGTGACAAGATGAATGGAATATTATATACACACTTTACACAAAATTTCAGCCCTCCCAGCTTTAAGACCCTTTCCATGGTTCTAGTCACTGGGAACCTCTCCAGCCTGACTAAGTAAACTGGTCAATCTCCTGACTTCATCAAGGTTTACATTTTCATAAAACCACAAAAATGTAAAGTAATGTGTTCTAATCTGTAAGAAGCTGGAATCTGTGTTTAGTGCAAGGTATCAAATGTTCGCACATGTACATGATAGACAATGAACATTACATTAACATTAACATTATACATTTTACCTTACAATTTAGCTTCTGGTATAGCTGAACCACAGAATGACTCTAGTTTTGCATATCTATCCCATTTATTTGTGACTCTTATCTTTCCATGATCGAACTTCTCCTCATCCCATCACATCCATGTCTCTTTCTTTTCCCATCTGGTTCTGTCACTGTTATGCCCTCTAAGTTGTCTCTACTTTACTCTCACCCTACACCTTTTGCCATCCTTTACTCCTTCCTTCCATATTCTCCCTTTCCATTGTTTTTGCTCCATCCTCAGTGTCTTACATCCTTTGTCCCTCTGTCCCTCTATGCCACCTCCATCTTTCCACTGTCCTCTAATCATCTCTCCTTTTTTAATTTCCCTGGCAGACAGCTCTGGTGCTGGTCCATTTAGTCACAGGCTTTTAATTAGAAGAAAGAAGATTAGGAAGGCCACTCTCTACCCTGCTAATGGTGAACATGCATAAAAAGTCCCTTCCGCTTTCCTCTCACCCTCACATAGGCATCTATGCACATACAGTACACAACCAGTGCCACATATTGTAAGCGCCATGTTCTTTATTTAGAAATGTATTTTTGTCATGTTACGAGAAAACCTATGAATTTACTTTCAGTAAGTAGCCCATGGGCATGTGACTGTTCTTACAGGAGACATGCTAATACAAAGAAGTTGCAGTAAGTAATTAATAAACTTGCATTGTGATGCATTGTGACGGCAGTGTCCTGTGGTGGTGCAGATCAGCAACCAGATGTTTCCTTGAAAAAAATTAGATAAATAGTGCAGATAAGTCTTTTGTTGCACATTTCATGTCAAATGAAAACGCTATAGCAGTACAGATTTGTTCAAAGGAACCAATGATTGGTCGATTTTGATTATAGTTGCATATGTTCTATTCTATTCTATTCTATTCTATTGTTCTAGTTAGTTATAGTTCCAGCAAGTTGGCTATACCAGCTAATGAGTCATCCAGGGGCTTTGAGGGATTTATAAAAATGTTAAATTATTGATTTAAGAATTGTAATGACTTACTGTTACGTTAAAGAGAGCTTAAAGATAAAAAAGGATAACTTAGCATCATGAAGTCAAAATAATAACGTGACCATCAGCATTTACAAGGATACAAGCAGAAAGAGATTCAAGAATTCAAGAAATGAAAGAAGAAGGAACATAATAAAATAAAAATGAACCCCACACAAACTTCATAAAATTAACTTCCAGACAAGATTTCAAAGCCTATAGCAGTAGTGGAAGAGTCTGACTTATTAGTACAATTTGGTGTTTTAGTTTGGTTTCATGAATGTTGAGATTAGGTTCAAATTGGGATTCTTCTTCTTGTGGTTGTGTATTGGACAGCAGCCAGGCTGTTTTGAATCAGGAGCTGCAAGGAAACAAGGATGGACAGAGTTTTCTTTTTCTCAACACATACAGAAGAAATTCTTTCTGCTAAGCCAACATGAATGAGTAAACTTGCGGTTTCTCTCCTAATGTTTTCGTCTGCCCCTCCATCCACCTCAACACCAACTCCGGCTGTCCTTTTCATATTTGCCCAAAACAATATTGAAGCGAAGTTATTGTTTCATAAAAATATATGCTTTACCTTATATCTTTATTTAACATGCTTGCATATTTATCTTTGTCTTTACTATCTGTTTTGCTGGTAGCTACTATATTGGAGGGTGGGGGGGGGGAGTGCAGAATTTACTGACGTTTAAGAAAATAAAATCTACTTTAAAACAGGAGTGAAAAGAAAACTTTATGACTCATGGAAAGTGGTCTTTAAGCAGCATGTGGGAGGAACAAGATGCAGCTGTTATAACCACATCTATGTGAAAACGATACCTAATGCAAAGTTTAAATATGAACGGAGTATGTCATACAGTAAATGTGAATAGCTCGTTAAAGCCACACATGTTCAAGGCAGTCATAGTCTTGTTATCTTCATGATTCTTCAGCTGAGTTCAGGTGTGTCAAAGATTACTTGAGCCACATTTGTACACTTTAGAATATATTAAGCGCCTCATGGCTGTAGATGTATTCGGTGAAACTGTACACATGTAAAATTCATGCACATTTTTTGTGTGTGTTTCCAGCGCTGATGGTGGTATGAAAGAACTCCTTTGCTAATTCCTGTCTGGCTGGGGGCTACAGTATTGTAGCAGCATCACCAGCTGTTCTTGGTGCTACAGAACAACAAAGGCAGAACATGATAGGTCCTTTATGAGCAAGTTTGAGTTTTCTATTTGAATATAACTGAGTTGTGACTACATTATGGAAAAGGTAATGTGCCAGCAGAATTATTAAAAGTTGAGTTTTGTGATTCTCTAACCTCTTCTTTTTATCTAACCTTGACTATCCAGTTTTTCTCAAATATTTCTGCTGCTGTTTACTGCTGTTGAAATTTGCACTTTTGGAGTCTGTCAGATTTCCTACACTTTTGTTTTCCACACACCTCCAGATGCTAAATTGGTTCTATTGTTTATCATTGCAGCGATTGTGATTCATACTGAGTGAGTCACAATCACAAAGGGCTGGCATTTTAGCAATTTAGAAGAAACTTCCATTTTGTAAATTGGTCTTTAAATGATGACCTTATGATACCAAAAATACCACACAACTTTTATCACAGAGTATTTTTTCCTCTGCTTGAATTATACCAAATAGTGATTTTTATTTTATCTTATTTTTTACAGAGACAGCTTGCCCCTGAAACCAATTTACATATTTTTCCTCTGCTGCAGTTTCTCCATCTATATCATTTTGTGTGAGTTGCCCAGTTTGGGAGATATTGGCAATATAATGAGACTAACTGGCATTTGCCTTGTGGTGCTCGCAGTGCCAAATAAATAAATAAATATATAAGTCTTGTAGCGATGTCTATTTCAAGAGAAAAAAAAGACTGTTAGTGTTACTGACTGTTCCTCACAACGTTTCACAAAAATCTGAGCAGTTTTTGGTTGAAACTATATTTTCTTCTGCACAACCACACTCGCCAAAGGTATCACTGCAGAAGGAAGCAAGCATCTGTTAGTGAAAACAAGCTCATGCTCATGTCAGTGTGATAGGATGTACAGATTAATAGCATCCCTCCACATCTGAGCTGTAAAGTTGTGTAATGGAGCTGCTTGCATGTAAATATGTGTGTAAAAGAAGTTACAAAAGTTTGCATTTGGTAGTTGTGTGTGTGAATGTTGTGTTTATGGCTACTTGCCTGCATATTGCCTCTGAAGGCAATAAAAGAAGCACATCTAATGCAGGAAGGGTGGGACAACCCTGTTTCCACATGCACACACACAGAGAAACACACATACACAGAGGGAGGGAGAGAGAACAAGTTAATAATTCCACTTTTTCTGGGTTTGTTCAAACAAGTAATTCTCCTCTGGACCACTCTCTTCTTGTGTCTTTCTTACAGCCTTGTGCCTGACGCAGTTGAGGAGCAGGCTTCTCTGTTTTTATACCTGATGTTTGTACTAAATCAACTTGTATACCTTTGATTAGCCCAGTTGGATACTATAATTATGTAATTTTTGCTGTCAAAGTAAACAGCAAATAATTTTGTCGAGTCCAGTCAGAACTACAGAAAAGAATAACACTAAAGAGACAAAGTAAGTTCTTATAGTACTTACAGCAGGATTGTTATGGGTTCAAACCTGTTGGTATGCTGTGACCTTTTACTTTTCGATTTTGCATGTTCTTTTGGAGAAGGTGGAATTTCTTCTGGTGCTCCTGCTCCAATTCATGTCCAATTATACGAATGTTTGGTTAGCTGGTGACTTTAAATTAATTGCAATCTTGAATGTAAAGATGAATGGTTGAATGATGGATGATGGTTTTCTGATTTCCTGGTTTAGCCTTGTAATAAGCTAGACACTGCTTCTTGCCCAGTGTCTGCTGTGATAGGCTCCAAGCCCACATGACAGCTGGGTAAGAAGTTATGGATGAGAAAATGGATAGATATCCAAAGCACAAGAAGATTTGTGCAGCAATCACATATGGCCAGTTTATGAGAGGTAAAACTTTCCAATTAATTCAGCTGGAGTTGTCTGTCTACATAAGTCTAAATGGAAGCAATGCGCTTCATCACTGGATGTGCCCTGTTGAGGTAATAAATCGCAAAGCGTTCACATATGAACAGGACTATACCAAATTACCTGGTAGACAGAGGAGCAAATGTGTTAAAATGTGGAGCAAATGTGGATAAAAAGATTGTGAATGCTGAAGAAAAACCCTTTATCACTGCAATGTAAAGAATGCTTTAAACAAGTGAGGTGTCTAGTTAAAACGACTTAAAACAAAGATGCAACTCCAGAGGAACAATACAAAGGAACATCTTGTAACTCAAAAAGTGATTCAGGTATGGTTTGGGCATGTTTGCCAACCAATGGAAATGCTAAAGTGGCACCGGTACTGATGACAGCACTGCTAAAGAAGAGAGTTTAACTCATCCTGATGAACGCATAAGTATAAATAGGTACTCTTTGGCGTAAATCTTTTTTTAAAATGCATCAAAACACAGATGGCATTTGATCATTTGATGACAAAGGCAAAGCAACAAAAAGACTGGCACAAAGAGATGGAGAATCCTTGATGATTCTGAAGTGCATACAACTCACTGAAGACCAGACTGAAGGCAAAGACACTGCACAACAGGTGAGCAGCAAGCAAAGGCTGAAGGTGGCTTCATCAAAGACCCGTGAGAGAGTCATGACAGTGTCTTGGGTCAAACCTGTCACTGACTGCAAATGATTTTTCAAAAAAAAAAATTACATAATTTTTTTTTCTTCGTACACTTTTTTTCCTCTGACTGCTAAACTAAAAAAGTTGTACTGAAAAAACTGGATGTTAACCTTGAGAAATTAAAACTTTAGTGTAACCAGTTATTTCAAATTAAATTTGAAAAGCAATGAGGATGAAGAGCAATGCTGTGCGTTTATTGGTCTAATAAACTCTTTCTTAACAAAATGAAATGCTTGAACACAGTTTAATTCACTTTATGAAATTCAAAGGTTCATTTTGCCAAATGTCAAGAAAGCACTTTTTTTTTTCATTTTTAATGACATAGCTTGTGGCATCTAGCCATGCCATTAGCTGCCAAATAAATGCCACTAGACCTGGCAAAAAAAACAAAACAAAAAGAAACAGATAGTTCTGGCTTTATTTGCCAACGTTTTATTGATTTATAGTGCCACCCTTAGACAATTATAGTTAATCAAATTTTGTCTGTGGTTATTACAGCATTAAAAATATCTCTTTTATCAGTGTCTAAGTAAATGAAGTCTAGTCAAGTATGTGGAAAATAAAAGGTAATGGGGGAAAAGAAGAAAAAAAAACAGTTGAAAATCTGCCACGTTTTTCCTAGTTTGAAAATCATGAGCAAAGATTAGAAAGTTGTTTTTATTAGGTGGAGAGAGGTTTATCTATCAAAAATTCAGTTCAATTCAATTGCATTTTATTTACATAGCACCAAATCACAACAACAGTCACCTAAAGGGGCTTTATATTATAAGATAGAGACCCTACAATAATACAGAAGAAACCCAACAATCACACCCCCTAAGAGCAAGCACTTTGGTGACAGTGGGAAGGAAAAACTCCCTATTAACAGGAAGAAACCTCCAGCAGAACCAGGCTGAGGGAGGGGCAGCCATCTGCCTCGACCAATTGGGGGTGAGGGGAGGAAGACCGGACAAAAGACAGGTTGTGGATTAAATGAAATGCTCTCTTTAGTCTTTAAGTGACTTCTGTCTTAAATTAATCTATGATCTATGATCACAAAGTTTTTCAAGTCAATCTGAATATTTTCTACATTAAATTGGACCAAATCTTCACCTAACTTTAACAGTGCTCTCTTTGTCTAAACAGTCAAATTAATAATGCTGTAGTCTGTGCAGAAGAAAGTCTATATTTTGAACAAGTGAAACTGTAGCAGACCAAAGTTAATCAAAAAAGCTCATTAAGCTGCAGTTCATTCCACAGACAAGACAAACACTTGCCCTGTCACTTCATCTCTACTTCTTCATCAGCTCTCAAGCTATCTTTATGAACTAATTCCTTCAGTTTGTCCCTCTTGACACACATGCAAATGTGCGCAATATATATAAATTTTGTACTTTCCAGTTGTCAGCCGTGAGCTACGCCATGCATTTTAAACATTGGTAAGAAACAGAGAGCTACTTAACATTTAAAAATACATACAAACCCCACATATGTGCACACACAGATGCTACCACTTCAGCAAATACCGCAGAGTGGCTTCTTTTGAAGGAGACTGAGAAATTTCTGCAGTGCCATTCTGTCTGTGAATGTCAATCTCTTTTTCTCCCATTCCACAGGAAGGCTGGCGTTACCTTTGGAACAACAGTCAAGGTTTTCTTTTAAGTTTTATCAGACTGATGTATTAGTCATCACACACATTCTCATGCAATTACACAAGCATAAAGCCCTCTAGAGGAAAGTCAGAGTTATGGGCAGAGTGTGTGGTCCAAGTCTTTCTCTGACAGACAAGAGATTAAGAAGCAATATTTAACAGTTTACATGCGACTGTGTTTATGTGAGAGAGACAGAATGTTCATGTGTACACGCTCACATGCTGTAAAATTCTGTGTAAGCCTCTGGCTTGCATTTGAGATAGATAGATAGATAGATAGATAGATAGATAGATAGATAGATAGATAGATAGATAGATAGATAGATAGATAGATAGATAGATAGATAGA
>NW_024582707.1:117169-136507 GCF_018398535.1 Haplochromis burtoni | reverse complement strand
TAGATAGATAGATAGATAGATAGATAGATAGATAGATAGATAGATAGATAGATAGATAGATAGATAGATAGATAGATAGATAGATAGATAGATAGATTGATCAGCCTGAAGAGGTGTGGACAGACAATTCCACACAGGCAGTTGTGATTGTGTGTGTGTTTATGTGTGCTTTTGTGTGCTAATTTGCATTTACAGTGTTGTTCCCCATGCAGTAAAGTCAGAACTGCAATAAAATAACCCAATTGGCCTTGAAAGCCTGTGAAATCGAGAGGACAGTAAGTAAAAAGAATGTAATGTGTTTAAGAGGAATGAAAGAGAGAATGATACTCTACGTCATGGTACAGTGCCTGCCTCCTCCTCCTCCTTTCTTCCTTCCTCTCTATTTCTCTCTATTGTCCTCTCCTCCTCCTCTCAGGTGCAAGACCCTGAGAGAGGGCCAATGGGTTCATTTTGACCCCCTGGCGATTCTACTGTTAAACATTGGCTAGTCTCTGAGTTTGCGTTTGTGTATTTAACCTTTTTGGTTATTAAATTCTGACACTATAAGGCGGTTAAGCAATACCTGATGGAGCATGACTGAGAGCCATTCTGAATTTCAAACATTACCAATATACCCGCTGGGACTGTACAGGAAGGAAGGTCATTTTTTGACACCAATTAGCGCCAATACCAGAGACATACAGTACAGCTAGCCTTAATTAGCTTTAAAGTGAATTTAAATATTTAGTAGACTACTCAGACTAGTTTTCTGTTTGGTACATTTGTGATATGACCTGATAATAATAACTCAATCTACTAAAATGTTTCACGTAAGATAGATCCATAAAGGCTGGGGTCTACCACACCAGGCAAGACTCCAGGTGCAGGCTGTGCAAAGATGCCCCTGAGACAATCCAGTACATAACAGCAGGGTGCAAGATGCTAGCAGGCAGCGCATACATGGGATGCCATAACCAAGTGGCTGACATAGTATACAGAAACATCTGTGCTGAGTGTGCCCTGGAAGTCCCGAGGTCAAAATGGGATACGCTTCCTAGGGTAGAATGCCAGGCTAAGATCCTGTGGGACTTCTGGAAACTGTCAGACAAACTAGTGATGGCTAACCAACCGGATATAGTAGTGGTGGACAAGAAGAGGAAGACGGCTATAGTTCTTTGCAAGGCCGTCAACCCCCAAGGGAGAGGACCCAAGCTTGCAGACCTGTGCCTGAAATATTACTCAACATCGTGCCCGTTTATTTACCACTGGCACAATTTATAGACTGAAGATCATACTGTCACTAGCTTCGTGTGTAGTAGTTCTATTTTAGATTTTTAAGACTTTTAAAACTGATACTGACAAATTTGTCGTTTTTTGTTTTTCGGTGGTCTTTTTTTTTTCAGACACACAAACCCTAAAGATTCCATGAGCTTTATTCTTCCCAGTTATTTCCCTGTTGTCAACAGGGAAGTTGCAGAGTGGAGAATACTATGCAACATCAACACTCATAATATGATTGACGCTAATATTAATTTTTCAGTTAACACTATACTTTTCAGGGTCTAATGTGCAGTCATATTTACTCTACATGTACTCTACAAGTATTCTACAGGAATATGGGTCTAAATTACACCTAATTTTATGCCCTCAAAAGTCCTGTTGAAATTTTCCAAAGCAAGCCTGTGACCTGTAGTACTAAACATTTCTGATGGATCGGGTAGTCGTCTTGCTTTACTGTCACCTTATGGACTGGAGTTAAATGGAGTAATTTTGGCTAATCTTATGTAACCAGTGTAACCAGTGTTCCAAACAAACCTCTTTGTTCATTGAAATTCCTTTGACTAAAAGTTCAAATTAGCCTCCCATGGATAAAAATGGTGTTTATTGGTACACTGACATGTTTATCAGAGATGCATGTGTATTTAGGTATATGTTTGTGAAGCAATATACAACTTTTTTTGTATGGCTATGCAAAAAGAGACGATACACATCTGTCCATGCATATGCGAGTATACATCACGGCATGAATCATATCCCATCTTGGATGTGTTTGTGTGTCAGCGTATGTACCCGGGCCTTCGAGGTTCCCCTTGTCATGCATTCTGAAATTTGCCCTTAGGCTGTTCCACTGAACAGCTGCTCTCTCCTCAAAGGCTGTCTCACTCTTCTTCTGCTCTCATTCCTCTCAAGACCTTTCTCTCTGTTTCTGTCTCTTTCTCTTTTCCCTCTTCATAGCTGAGTTGGTGTTATCCTCTGGTTTGCGGTGATGTACTTGCATTTATTCCATAAAGGAATCTATGGCCTTGCACCTGGGTACCTCTCAGTCCTCATTACAGAATCCAAACCTTCACACACTCTGTGTCCTCTAGAGTTCTGTTAGTTATCTGATCACATTAAAAATGACCCAGCATGAGTTTCATTTCCTTGTCCATTTCCATGTGCTGTTGTATTGTGTTGAATACCCTCTTATCCAAAAATCTTGAAATTCAGGTTCAAAATCAAAGAGGAGTGGCTTTAAGTCTCTGGATTAAAATGAAACACCCTTTTCTTAACCTTAAATGACCCAGAAGTTTATCCAGTCCTTAGTATTAGAGAATTATAGTGAACCCCCTCCCCCCCGCACACACACACAAAAGATGCTGTGATTAAAAATAACTTCAATTAGTTTGAACAAATTAGGCATCCAGCCATGTGCAGAAAGCAAAACGGAAGAAAAGTTTATATCATATGTCTGATTTCCTCCTAATCAAAGTTTATGGTTGCAGTAGGCTTAGATTTCTTGTTTCATCCCCAATAGATCTAACACATTCAAGCTTCTTAAATAAGGAAAGAAATGCAGTTTTCCATCCATCCCATCCCTTTTACTGGCTTATCCAGTTTAGGCTTGCAGGGACTGGCTAATAGGCTAAACCTGACATAGGGCAAGAGGCAGTGCAAGCCTTGGACAGGTCGCTAGTCTAATGCATGACTGACAATTTTCATTTGCAATGCTTTATTGACTAATTGTGTTGGTTCTACTAAAAGTTTTGAAAAATCGCTAATTTGTTATTTGTAAAGTGAGAATAACTAAATAAATAACGGAGTTGTCTTACTACATCAAGATGATTAAAAGTGCCCTCATGTTCAGTCCAAAGAGAGTAAAGCTGATAACATGTCAGATGGCAAAGAGGCTATTTTCCACAGATATGATTGCAGGTTTGAAATTTTGACTTGCCCTCTGGTGTGCCTTGAGCACAAAATGTCTGAAAACCACAGGAATCAGAGATAACTGTGCATTGTACCAAACTGTTTGGACCATTTACTTGCGTTTCAAATATTTTTATCAGAATCATGAGAAACACTTATGTGTCTGAAGACTGCACGCTGCATCTTTTCTATCCTGTGCTTTGGGTATTTTCAACTTTGTCTTAAATATAAGGTTTTAAATTGATGGTTCTAAAAATATTCATCTTTTGATTACAGCTTTCATCAGTGCCTCATCTACATTATTCCTCTCTTTTGAAACCCCCACCCAGTACTTCTCCACCTCACTTTTCAATTACGGAAGAAATAGAAGTGAAACATGACAAAGAGGCATTTATCTATTTCTGCTGGCCAAAAAGGGGAAAGGCTATTGAATACTGGATGAGACCAGAGAATAAAGAGGCGAAGTGGGCAAGCTGGTTGCTGCTATGTGATGTAAGTGACATGCTCCTCTCTCCTGTGTGGTACAAAACAGAAATACCCCACTGCTCACTCTCTATGCCTCAATTTTTCATTGTACCTAACATTACTTTGTATCTCTCATCATCGCTGTCTCCCCTTAAATCTCTTTTACCTGTCCATCTCTCCCTCTAATCTCACTCTCTCTGTGTTTCTGACAACCTCTTTTTCCATTTACCCCAACCCCCCCACTTCATGGGCTCTTTAGATTTTTAATGAGCCTATATTTAGCCTTGCAGGATAAGAGGAGTGTTTCTGAAGTGTTTTAGCCTGAACAGCATTTCTCCCGTCACCTTGGACATTTTTCCCGTCTGCCACATGCAGTTAATTCTCAAGTGTCTCATCCTTACATATCACTCCCTCTATCCATCTTTTAAGAGATTCATTATGACATATTAGATGCATTAGTAGATGGAATAAGGGCTTGCATACACTTGTATCCAAATAGTAACAAGTTTTGTGCATTAGGAATCCCTCTTTCTGGCCTCTTTCTCCGGATGTAAGTGTGGATTATTTGCCTGCATGAATGTCAATATTTCAAAGGTCCAGCAGCGATTTTACAAAAAGTTCATGGGAGTCTTTCCAACTTTCTTGAATAGCAGACTCATTCCTGAACACGTGATAACAGGAACCATAATCTGTTTTGTTTTTATCACATGCACTTTGCTCCTGTTTTTGTAATGAGCGATGAAAGAAATCAAGAACTACACTGAATACTGTAACTAAAATAGAGATTTAATACCTACACGATAAACTCGCACACAACTTTGGAGAAATTAATGACATCATGATTTATAGGCAAGATCACCTGGACATTTAAAATCAGGAATACCTATTATGACAAAAAGTCATGACCTTTTGTGGAACACACCCACACTGCTGGGTGGACATTGAAACAAAATACAATAGCAGGAAACACACACACACGAACGAAACTGTGGAAAAAGAACGGCTGAAGCGTTAATGCTCAGGAGACAGGACAAACGTGCTGAGGTATGAGAAGACACAAATGAAACACATCCTTTTTCTCAGCTACTAAAACTGTTATCCAGTGTTGCTGGGGGATCGGTGCAGTTCCATTAAAATTTAAGGAGAGTTTGCTGTCAGGCAGTGGCTTTTTTATCACCTTTGGAGACTACATACAAACATGATCACCTTTTCTTCTCTTCTTTAAATTCCTTCACTCCTTCACTCTCTATTCATCACCTCCTTTAGATCCTTGTTTTTTTAACAAGAGGAGAGCTGATCTCTGCCTTCTCTCAGGTTGTCGGTTTTTTTTCTCTGTATTTTTTAACCACCTTCCAGTCATGGGTTACATCAATTATTCATTCACTTACAGTCAAACTTAATGGGTTTCAGCCCTCATTTAACATTTTTTTTAACTACATGCCTGAGTGACAGGAAACAACCAAACCAAATCATCAGCACGACACATCCTCACGCAGGCAGGCTTATACAATTAAACTGTAAACTAGAAGAAGTTACATTTGAATATACGAGTGAAGCAGTGTTAGTGTTCAGATCCTGTAGTTTAGATTCAGCAATTAATGTGACATTTAGATGAAGAAGATTCCATGATAATATTTAATAATCACTATGTCCAAATGATGTTTTATTTTATTTTTAAGACTCTCTGTACTGACCTCGGGTCCTTTTTGCCACAGTTGTCTTTGCAAATGGCTGACAGAGCATAATTTGTCATCAAGGAAACAGTCTGACCTCCCGGATAGGGGGAGGACATATACATAGATAGCTGCACACTCACCTTTAATCAGGAAAGGGATGGGTTCCTTTTATAATATATCACACAGCTGCTTGACAGTGTGTGTGTGTAAGTAATGTGGTCTTGCAGTACCTTAGATTTGGTGAGCCACAAAAGCAGGTGATCTGGAAAAAAGAAAATCCAGGAAAAACATAATGGGCATGGGAGAGAGCAAGCACAGGAATGAGCACGTACAGCAAAATTGTTGAGGTTGTCCATAGTGTAGGCTTTGTTTTTTTTAAGTAACAATAAAAAGTTGGCTATTCCATCCCTGACAGCTTCACATACTCAAGTATTCATCGGCTAGACTGAAGATGCATCATCTTATTATCATTTTCAGACGTTCCAGACAGAAAATGTGTTTTCATTTTTATTTTTTATTTAACCTTTATTTATACAGGTAGTCCCATTGTGACTCAATACCTCATGTACAAGAGAGACCTGTTTCAGACAAATGTATTAAAATGACAACAATAAAAGAAACAATAAAATAGCTAAAACTGTCTAATGTTTACACAGTCATATCAAAAACATGAATGGGTTCCTGGTGATGATTTCACAAGGTTATTTGTACATCTTTTAAGATCTGCTAGTGAAATCAATCGAGAGAGGTGCAAGTCCTTCTGTAATGTATTTCATGAAGACGGGGCAGGAGAATGCCTTCTTTCTAGATGAACTGATGGAACAGTGAATGTAATGATGTCCTGTGACCGCAGACTGACTTGTTTATAGTGACTATGATCATATTTGTGTGTCTGAGAGACTGAAACAGAGCACATGTTGCAAAGTACAATGCACAGGCGCTCATAAGACTAATAAAAAATGATGACATGGTTTCTAATTCTAATAAGAAATTAACTAAAATACACACATTTACATTTTTAATTGGCAATAGACCCTAATTTCAAGATTGTAAAAGGTGTTAGTCATTCACATATTCATTGCAAGCTACTATATGTTTAAAGGCTGGGACTGGTTAAAATAGCACCATACAAGAAAATAAGACTCACAACAAGGAGCATACATACATAGTTTATTAACATGCTTAAATTTTTAAAAATGTTAGCTTCATACAGCCATTTAACACATCGTTTGGTCAACATAAGTCATCAGTAAATTTTTTAGCCTTTATTACATCAGGCGAAGAAAAATACTGCATTCCAATTGTGTTTTCACATAAGCTAGCATACAACTAGCTTAAAACAACTTTTGTCTCAAGCCAGCTAATGGAGGCATGGTGAACAGAACCAAATACATCATGAAGTAATAGAAAAATAAACTATCTCTAATTTTGTTCTTTAAAATATTCCTAGAAGTCTCTTCACTACCACAGGCATCCAAATTAAAAGTAAAAAAATCTTTAATCATGTGGTTTGCCTTTACCACACAGCCTCTCTGTCATAAATAATGAACCTTTCCTCTTTTCACTTCAGGTACCTTATGAAGCCCTCTGTCTCCTGTCTATGACTCTACATCTGTGGCGGTGCGTGGATTCAAACATCAAACAACCTTAAAAAAAATTAATTGTGGCTACAACTAGTCAGCCCCGAATTTATCAAGGAGCCAGATTCAAATTTACAAGAAGATGGATTTGACCCTGCAGGTTTTATTTTGACACATGTGGATGAAAGCCCAAAACAAGGAACTGAATCAAGCTGATGAATGTGTTCTTTGATTTTGTATGGCGCTACTTTAAGGCGGGGGGAGACAGGGGAACTGGATCTTTTGCAATGTTTTAAAGCCAGTTTCTCAGTAACACAGTTGCTGCTTGTTGTCACAGCAGCTGAGTTGGTCCATGAGCTGTTTGTGGTTTAAAACAAACAGCAATCAGCACAAGCTGAGAATTCACTTCACTTTGTATCTACATTCAGCTTGCTTGTTATCTTGGCGAAAGAGAGAACATAACACTCTGATTTAAAAAAAAATGCTACTCTGAGGCACTTTGCTCCTACTGTGCTGCTCACTGAGCCAAAACCCCCCCCAAAAAAACATTTTGCTGAAACTGCAATCATCTCAATCATCTTCTCATTCCATGTTTTATTTTCTTTTATTTTTTACTGCTGTATTACAACATGTTTGTCACACTACATAACTACAAACATACAAATATCATGTTTTATAACGCAAAGAGAAAAATTATCCTTCACTGGCTACCCTAACGTTGAAAACTGACAGCCTGGACAGAAGTAATGCCTCACCTGGGAAGGCATCACTGCCACTTAATAAATGTAAGGTCACTGTAGTAGGTGAGCACGTTTGTCCTTTATTTAAGATATTTGTTCATTCTGAACAACTTAATATTATCACAAAATCACCACAGGTGTTGAAGGTGTATGGCGGTGGGATATCATTATTTTCCTATTACTGAGAAGTATCTCCATGGAGTCATGGGAAGCAACGCCAGGCAGCAGCACATGAAAAATTAGCTCATTCAATATTAATATGAGTGAGCAATATGGTAGCCGGGACAGGCTCCAGCCCCCTGTGACCCCTCTGCCAGAGGTTTCTTCCTGTTAAAAGGGAGTTTTTCCTTCCCACTGTTGCTTGCTCAAAGGGGGGCATTTTATTTTTGTGGTTTTCTCTGTTATCTTTGTACAATTGTGGGATCTTTACCTGACAATATAAAGCGCCTTGAGGCACCTGTTGTTGTGATTTGCCACTGTGATATGAACTCAATTGAATAAGCAGGATACTAGATAAGCAGGAGAGGAAGGAAGGAAGGAAGGAAGGAAGGAAGGATGGATGGATGGATGGATGGATGGATGGATGGATGGATGGATCATTAACTAGAGGTTCCAGAATACCAATCCTGGATTGTCCCGGCCCATTTGTACTCTGGCATCTATAGTTCAGTCTTTGGTGATGTACATCAACCACTTTTGGGTATGTTTGTTGGGTAACAGTTTCTATCTTCTGTGAGATGCTGGGATATCAGTGAAAATCAACAACTTTAAGTGACTACAGGTGAAATAAGTTACTTTTCGTAGCTTCAAGGCAAGTGAATGAAGGGACTACCTTCCTTGATTGACAAATGATAGGGTGGTAAAGACATTAGAGGGTTGCCTAGGCAACCAGAGCCTGAAATATCTCCTATCGACCAGCCTCCAGTTTCAAAGCAAGTCATTTCTTATGAGGGCATCCCTTACATGAGCTTTTATCACATCAAGTTTCTAAATGGATAAATAAACCGAGCCTTTGGATCACGACTATCTTTGACAGCCTTCAATGGCCTTCTTGACACCCCTACTTTGGGAACCCTTTGCTTAGTAGTTAGCCATGGATCAGAAAAAGTACTTAAAACCTCCTTTATCGCTGTTTCCTTTACTGTACAGTGTCCTTTAAAACCACATTTTGCCATAATAGGAGAGACACATACGTAGACATACTGACAAGCCTGCCAAGCTGTGGCAACTGGTAATGACCACACTAGCAGGTGTAACAAGAACAGTTCTGTACCTGTGATCAGGTGGTATAATTATGTATAGGGATAGTGAGTTACGAAGGCGGGTTGGGGATGCCGAACTTAACCTGCTGTCTGCAAGAGTGGGAGAATACTGATGAGACAGTAACAGACAAATGGTGTGTGAGAAGAACAGAGAGGAGAGGAGAGACAGGGAGCCGGGAGAAGATGACAGAAAACAGGGGGAGGTAATGGCTGTGGTGAGAGAGAGATAAATGGTATGAGAAAGTTAATAACAAGCATTGTGGTTCCTCAGCTCCGAGTGGAGGAAATAGCAGAACAGAGTAGAAATAAAAAGAGAGAGAGGAGAAGAAGAAAATGGCTGAAATGCACATTTCCTTTGTGGTCTCTGTGGTGATGAAGGAAAGAAGAATATGAGATGGACAAAGTGACAAAAAGATGTATGAGGCAAATAAGGTGAGAGACACAGATACCACCTTCTTTGATCTGATATCTTTTTTAAACAACCATAAAGGATAAAATAATGTTCATGGATATTGCATTAAGCTAAGATCACAAATGGAAACAAGGAGAATGACAGAATGAACAAGACAAGCAAAACAAGCCCTATGCCACGCTTAACAAAACCATCTCCATATATCACTGTGTCTGTGATAGCATTAACATGTAGCTGAAGCCTTATGTATGTGTTCTAAACAACATGTAATTTCTCAATGACAGTTCAAGAAATGTTTCCTTCTTCTTCTGGTTTATTGCTACCCTAGTACAGAGAGAAGAATTCAGAAAAGTTATCTTCTGGCCTGTGACCTTAAGAGATTTAAAAACTTTTAACAACCCACCGGAACACTGTTCAGTTCAGTGTTTTTCAAATTGAAGACTGTCAGGGTTTCTTGCTTTTGCTGTCTAGAGGAAAACAGCTAATGGTTCTTGTTGTGAAACACACCATTTGATCTGTCAGATATTTGGAAATGTTTTTGTTACATATTGCGGCAACAATAGGAACACTACTTGGTTGTGGACTATTAAGAGTTAGAAATATGTCTCTTTTTGTTATCCCTGTATTTTAAGGCCTTTGGTCATTTTCATTTTGTTTGTGCAACTATTTTTATAGATTTGGTCATAATGTCTGTCACAGCTAAAGTTAAAATCTGTGTTTCGCCAGGGTACCTGCACACATTGTCAGAGTTCATTGAGACAATTTAAAGATGTTACTACAATAAACATTAAGTGGATCTATTTTGTGGCTTGAATCTTGCTAAAAGGATTGAACTGGAATCATATTAAAAGAATTGTGGTCTGCAACTGTTACTGATATATTATGATGTGAGAACTATAACCAACACCATAAATTAAAATACATACATGGAAATACAGTTTATAAGGCAAACGAGAGTTTATACAGTTCTAACAACATTGAAAATCATTATTTAGTATGACCACCTTTATTTTTCAACACAGCCTGAACTCTCTTAGGCAGGCTTTCCTAAGTAGGACATCTAAGACTCTTCTTTGGAGCTGGCTGCCTTTTGTTCTGTTCTCTGTCAAGATGATCCCACACTGCAGTCCTGGCTCTGGGGAGCTGATCTATGTCCTCCACTGTATGTTTTTCTATCCAGGTATGGTTTTATTGCATTGGGAGTGTGTTTGGGATCATTGCCAGCATTCCATGTGGTATAGCATGGTGGATCAAAATCTGATGATACCTTTCTGTGTACATAATTACATCAATTGTGTCAAAATTCCCAACACCACTGGTTGAATGGTCATAGGTTCATAGGTTAGTGTTAAGTAGCTTAACAAACAAAGATATTCTTCTGAGAATAGTCAGGTACAAGGACTGGACTGAAGATGAGTAAATCATTTGTAATGCCGAAAGTATACCTTTGAAAGATCTTCAGAAAACCTGGAGAACTATTAATCAATATTGCTTTATTAAATTACAAGACAGTCTTCGAGGAAAAATAGCTCAATACCTTTGTACTGTACTCTAATTGAAATTTGATATTTGTTGGAGGAAAATTGAACTTTAGTGTTGTGCAAAATTGTAAATTTTGGTATCGATCTGACACCAAAAAACATTCTTTGTTTACAGCATTTTTTTTCTCAACTGCCTAAAACCTTTGCACAGTACTGTATGTACAGACAAGCCCACAATAAAACCAAGAATATGGTAGAGGGACAAACTTCTATTATGAATGTATAGTGATAGTCTATAATTACTGGACCAGTCCACACTAGTTTAATACTGTATATTCAAGTCCATGGCAAAATTGGGGGATGGTGCAAGTGCACTGCAGGATGGCAGGAAAAAGAGATAACACTGGATTGCATGATGGCTGGTCAAAGAGAATAGTAGCAGTGAGCAACAAGAGACAATAGGAAAGATAGTCCCAAACTGGCTCAAGCTGTCACCAAGTTTGACAGCAGGAGCAAAGAGGGAGTGAGAAAATGACTAGTTGGAGCATGAGAAGATTGCATGGGCAAAAATGAAATGCGATGGCATTTCGTACATACAGTACTTTTGTTTTCTGTCAACTTCCTTGGAGTAAGAGAAATAAAAGCTAGCTAAGTGGCCAGAGGGGAGCTGACATAGACAAATGCAATTAGTGTGAAGCAGAAAAAAGAGTGAAAAACAGACATTGACACTGAGGCATACAAGAGACACCATGAAAATTATGGGAATGGGGGTTATATAAGGAGCAGGTAAAAAGTACATAAATCATTGAACACTCATTAAAATAAATACTAATAAAAAGCACTTCATTTCAAAAGCACCACAAACATCTTTAAAATGATGTCTCTTGTATGAGCTCAGAACCAAGCAACCAAAAAAAACAAACCAAGTAAAAAGTAATAATTTATGATTAGTATTTTAAATTTACCAAACTTACCAAAGCTGACTGCAGTTTTGAAACGGGAAACACGTATCTGTCTCTTTTATTGACCTGAGTTCTCCAACCACACACTGAATATCTACATTATGTTCTTTAAATATCCAAAGGTTAAAACTGATCCAATATGTTTAGAAGAACTAAAGCAATAAAAAAAGCAGTTTTAATGCACATTATTCTCTATTGCAATCATCTTAAATCCAATAAATACTTAGAGGCACTGGTTTTCACACCTTGTGATCTCATTGTTTTTGGGAGGTCACTCTCACATTGTAACCCGAACAAAAAAAGAGCTTATTGCATGCCTGCTCTCCTCAGTCACATTAGATTCAGCTGTAGATGCAGTTAATTAGCTAGAAGCACACTGTAAATGCTGTAACAGTTGTTCCCTGATGATGGCTTATGCTCTACTGAGTGCATTCTGTTTGCAAATGTTACACAGCATGTGTACTCAAATTGCTCTTAGGCTGTCCACTGCTCTTGTGTGGGCGCATCTGTGTTTGTTTCCATGTTTTCAGACAGCGTATTATTCCCTTTTATGCATATGTCCTTGTACTTTTTTGTAGTATGTGTGTGTACGTATGTGCTTGGAAAATTGAATGTCCATACAGACGTGAGTGTGTGTGTTAAAGTGTGTATAATGAATGTATATGTTCCACACTGCTATGTGGCCATCGTATTTCAATCCTTGAGGCCCTCAGGGTTAACATCTCAGAGGAACAGGGAGAGGGAGAGACTGAGAGAGTGACATAAAAGGAGGTCTTAAAAGAGCTCCTGCAATAAAAAAAAGAGCTAAAGAAGGGACACGGCAGACAGAGTATTCTAAAGATGAGAGCGTGACTGACATTTAAGGATGAAGAATGAGAAAGACGGCCGTGTGTGTGTGAGGGACTGACGTGTGCGTGTGAGGTAAGTAGGGGAGGTAAGTGACGGAAGTGACGGGAAAAGGTAAGCGACCCAGGTGACGTCAGACGCGCGAGATTTGGCGGGGAAAAAAAGCGAATGGTAGCGTAGAATTTAACAAAATTTCTTCAAGCTTCAAGTATACCAAATATACTAATCAAGTGTCATATAACTAACAACATCTGTCTTATCATCTCTAACACCCTGGAGGACAACGGGGAGAGTTTAGACGCTCTCCAAGATTACATCAACCGGTGCTTCCAACATCTAGTAATGAAGAAGGCCCAGAGTGCATCTTCCCCAGCAAAAATTGAGACGTCGTCATCGAAAAGATGTCACCCGGCAGACTCCCCCGGCACAACATTGCCTGCCGGCAAAGACGTTGCAGGCATCCTGGAGTTAATCGACAAGCGATTGTCCAGTTTCGATGCGAGGCTGTCCCTGGTGGTGATTTTACACCGAGAATTTAAATCTCAGAGAGAATCCCTGGAATTCAGCCAGCAGCAGGTGGAAACACTTGCCGCTGAAAATGCCACGCTACAGGAGTCGGTCAAATCTCTCACCGATAACGTGACCCAGCTAAACATAGAAAATAAAAAAATAAAAGAGACCGTTATCGATCTACAAGCCCGTAGCATGCGAGACAACCTTGTGTTCTCTGGTATTCCAGAATCTGCCGGAGAGGACGTGGAAGCAACAGTGAAAAGCTTCATTAAAACCCACCTGAAGCTGCCGGAGGACACCATGAAGAACATCGCCTTCAAAAGAGTGCATCGTTTGGGGCCGTGAGGTTACCGACCGGGAGACCACATCCAATTGTGGCCAAATTCGGCCAATTCAAACAGAAGGAACAGATGAAGAGTCGCGGCAGGGAGCTGAAAGGAACGAACTTCAGCGTGAACGACCAGTTCCCCAAAGAGATCCTGGAACGACGCAAGGTCTTGTTCCCAGTTCAACGTAGCTTCATCCAGAGAGGCTCCCGTGCTGTCATCACCGTGGACTGGATCTATGTGGACGGACAGCTCTACCGCGATCCCGGCACCACTCCGTGGTTATATTGACTGCACTCCAGATAAGAACCTGCTACACTCTTTTCCTATCCACTCACACTCTCTCCTCTAACATGTGTTTAACCTAGTAATATCAGTATGATGTCATAGCAGAAACCCCCCCCTCACCCTCCGTCATTGCTTTAATTGGAATGTTTCTGTTTTTTTCTTTTTTTGTTGTTGTTGCTCACCATTCTCGTGGTGTCTTTCTTTCTCTTTTCTTTCACTGCAGTGGTCACCTACTTCCCCACTCACCTACAAACAACACCCTCTATTTCTCCATATTTTCACACCACGATCACGCAAACACATGCGCTCAATGGCAGCACATTTACATCAGCCTCACAGCACACACAGACTTACAGGACACACACGCAAGCGACGCTTGCTCGTATTAGTTAATATACACACACATAGTCAGACTTATGGAGCCTCTCACCATATTTTTTCTCTCTCTCTTTCTATTTACAAACAAGTGATGTTTCCACATTCTTTTCACCCGTCTAAACGAAACACCCATCATTAGACATACACACACAATTATGGGCACACTAAGGTTTGTCACATGGAATGTAAATGGAGCTGGCACCATAGGAAAGAGGTTAAAGATATTTAACCAGCATAAAAAACTACAGGCAGACGTTGTTTTATTACAAGAGACTCACAGACCTGTCACAGGTTTAAACGAACTTAAAACACCTGAGTTTCCGAATGTGTTTCCAGCCTGTTATAATTCTAGACAAAGGGGAATAGCAATATTAATACATAAAAATGTTAATTTTACAGTACTCGATACAGTTATAGATCCAGAGGGTAGATTCCTAATTAATAAATTATCAATACTTAACAAAAAGCTATGTATTGTAAGTATATATGGTCCAAATGTTGATGAACCATCATTCTTCCATGGATTTTTTAGTGCACTCTCTGAACACTTAGATGGCACACTTATTCTTGGAGGCGACCTCAATCTGGGACTAAATGAAGAAATGGATCAGCTCAACACAACAGGAACTCAGCGCAATTGGCAGTCCACAAATATAATCAAACAGTATATGAGCGACTATGGCCTTTGCGATGCATGGCGCTCTCTTCACCCCACCAGTAAGGAATATACTTTTTTCTCGCATGTTCATCACTCTTACTCTCGTCTGGATTATTTTTTGGTCAGCAGCTCACTGCTGTGTGACATTTCAGACACTGAGATTCATCCTATAGCTGTCAGCGATCATGCTCCTGTATCTTTAACACTAATGCACAAGAATAATACTACGCCAAGTAAAAACTGGAGATTTAATATATCACTACTTAAAGATGAAGACTTTATTAAATACTTTAAAAAGGAATGGACTTCATATTTAGACTTTAATGACACTCCCGGAATATCTGCTTCTGTTCTATGGGAAGCAGGGAAAGCTGTGATGAGAGGTAAAATAATTTCTTTCTCATCACACAAAAAGAAAGAAGAAAACAAAAATATTCAGGAATTAGAAAAAAACATCAAATCACTAGAAGAAGCCTACGCGTGCAACCAAGATCAGGAAACATTGAACAAAATATGCAAAACAAAACTAGAATTAAATGAAACTATTAATAAAAAAACACAATTCCTTATACAAAGACTTCGCTTGCAGAATTTTGAACACAGTAACAAATCAGGTCGATTTCTAGCTAACCAGCTAAAAATAAATAAAGAAAAAACAACTATATGTGCTGCTAAAGATTTATCGGGGAACACAATATATGATCCTGGAAGAATAAACAACATTTTTAGGGATTTCTATGAAACTTTATACTCACCACAAATAAACCCATCTAAAAATGAAATTGATCTGTTTCTTGACAACGTAACTCTTCCAAAATTACTAGACAGTCAAGCAATGGAACTGGATTCGCCACTGACGCCAAGTGAACTCCAGGAAGCCCTGATAAGTATGCCCAATAATAAGGCTCCAGGTCCAGACGGCTTCCCTGCAGAATTCTACAAAGAATTCTGGACAATTTTGGCACCAGTATTCCACAGATGTTGCAGGAAATCGAGGAAAAGGGCAGACTACCACCAAATATGAATTCTGCCAACATTAGTCTCCTGCTAAAACCAGGCAAAGACCCTTTATTTCCCTCAAGCTATCGTCCAATTTCTCTTTTAAATGTAGACCTTAAAATAATCTGCAAAGCTCTCTCAAAGAGATTAGAGAAAATGACCCCCCTCTTAATTCATCCTGACCAAACTGGTTTCATAAAAGGTCGGCACTCCTCAACAAACACTCGTAGATTACTTAATTTAATAGACTACTCATACGATAAAAACATCGAAACCATAATATTATCTCTAGATGCAGAAAAAGCATTTGACAGAGTTAATTGGAAATTTTTATTCGCAACTTTACACAAATTTGGTTTTGGAAACTCTTTCATAAACTGGATAAGAATATTATACAATTCCCCAACAGCTCGTATCAGAACAAATGACCAGACATCCTCCAGCTTCTGTCTCCTGAGGGGCACCAGACAGGGATGCCCACTCTCCCCTTCACTTTTTGCAATTTTTATCGAACCTCTAGCAGCAGCATTTAGACAGGCTACAACAATTAAGGGCATAAAATGTAAGAACATAGAACATAAAATCAGTCTCTATGCGGATGATGTGTTGCTTTTTCTGCAAAACACACAAACCAACCTCTCTGAGGTAATTACTTAATAAACTGGTTTTCAAGAGTTTCAGATTATTCAATTAACTGGCCAAAATCTACAGTTCTCCCCATTAACTGCTCCTTCCATAATTCTTCCTCTGCCCCACTGCAATCCGGAAATATTAAATATTTAGGTATTAATGTCTCTCCTAAGCTTTCAGACTTAACTAAATTAAACCACATCCCACTTCTAAAGAAAGTAGAAGGCGATCTGACTAGATGGAAATCTTTACCCATATCACTCATGGGAAGGGTCGCCACTATAAAAATGATGATCTTGCCAAAAATAAATTACTTATTTTTGATGATCCCTAACAAACCATCACAAGATTGGTTCAGATCTCTGGATTCATATATTTCCAAATTCCTTTGGAAAGATAAACCCCCGCGTATTAGCTTAAAAACGCTACAAAGAACCAAGGATAGAGGAGGATTAGATCTGCCTAATTTTCACCAATACTTCTTAGCCAACAGGCTTCAGTTCATCTCAGAATGGTTAAAACATACCTTCTTAGTTGAGCCCTGGCTAGATGTTGAACAGGCACTATGCAAGGATCTAGAGATTTCAGACCTACCATTTATTAGCTCAAACATCAAAAGACATGAATGCTTTAAAAGTATCAACATCAGCTTTTCTCTAAAGCATGGTGGGAGTTTCTAAAAATAACGAGTCTTCATTAATCCCATGCAAACGTACACCTATCTGGAATAACCCTGACATATTACAAAACAATAATATGATTAATTTCCCAGAATGGAGTTGTAAAGGAATTAAATACTTAGAACATATATTAGAGGGAACAGAATTTATTCCATTTGACAGACTATAATGACACTCCCGGAACATCAGCAAAAGATTTTTAGACAATATCAACATATTAAATCCATAGTAAAAAAAGAAATTTAACCTCTGCCAAGTTGAATTACAAACACCAAGTGTGGTACATTTTCTTACTCTTATATCCCCCAAATTATTGTCTAAAATATACAGAACACTTTCTAAAATAGATGAATCAATATCCTTTCCTATAGCAAAGTGGGAAGCAGATTTATCAGTCAAAACTTCTGGTCTCAGGTATGCTTAAAAACCTTTAAATTGATTAGAAATCCCAGTCTGCAATTAATACAATGCAAAATACTACATAGAGTGCACTATACAGGTCATCGGATGTTCCAGATGGGCTTTACATCTTCAACGAACTGCTCACACTGTCAAGGCAATACACCAGACAATTACATCCTTGCTCTTTGGTTCTGTCCAACCTCCCCTTTAGTGTGCTTGTTGGGCAAATTGGATGATGTCACTACAGAAACTAATACAGTCCACATGGTTTTTACTGCCCTTTGCATTGCCAAGAATGAAATAAGAAAAATAAAGAATAAAGAATAAAATAAAAAAGAAAAATAATCTTAATTCTAGCCAATATAGAAACCATCTAATAGATCACATTAGCCTCGATTAGAGATGGACCGATCCGATATTATGTATTGGTACTGGATCGGATATCGGAGAGAAAGGGAATCCCTAGGGACGTTATCCCTGGAGGGCGCTAACCCGGGGGTTGTGGTCATAACCTGGTTAGTGGCTCTAGTTGCTCTTAGAGGGTGTTTTCCTCGTGGCTATGTGCAGAAGGGCTAGGGGAGGGTCTGTGCTGGTAGCCTGGCTGCTCCTGAGTGGATCCGGGGCAGGCGTGGGGGCTTGGGGTTCGGGGGTGCTTCGTCTTCGTGCTAGGGCTCTGGTTGGGCCTTGGGGGCTTCGGTCCTCGTTGGTGTGTCACCGAGGTTGTGGGCGGGTGGGTGCACGGGGGCTCAGCCCTGGCGCAGGGGGCCTCTGGTGCATTGGCCTAACTGAGGGGCTCTTCAACTGGTTGCTCCATCCTTGCAGGAGTCCACTCTGCAGGTGGGGGAGAGACATAGGAGAGGTGGAGAACAAACTCAACCTGGGTGTCTATTGTCTTGTGTAGTCTGGGAGATGATTGAATGTTGGGGTGAGTACAGTTTCCTCTGCGGTGGGGTTGGGTGGGCTGCCCCGGGTCCTGTGGGGCTTGGCAGTGCTGCTGCCGTAGGTCCCGGTCTGGATGGGCCTGGGCCCCCTTGCCTTGGTGGGTGTCGGAGGACGGGGGTGCCTACTGGGGTCAGTGGGGGAGCTGGCCCCAGGGAGGGGCTTATTGCCCCTCTCTTTTTCTCCTCCCCATCCCCGACTGCCTCCCTCTTCCCGCTCCACCACACCCACCCACACAAGTAGGGCCTTGGGGTGCAGGTGTGTCACCAGGGTGCAGGGGAGGCATTCCCTCCACCTCTGTCCCCTTCTGGCCACCTGTGCCTCAATTTTATTCCACAACTTAGACATCCACATCACTCACATTCTCATAAAACATACATATAGGGCCTTGAGGGTGGGCACGTTAACGGCATCCAGAGGACGGTCTGTGTATTCAACCCCACCTCTGGCGGCAGTGCCCACCTCTCAATTTTAAATCCATGTAGACATTGAAGGTTCTCGGGAGGGGCCGTGCTAACACCTGCTGCTCTCTGGCAGCAGCACCATGCCCTTCCGTGTTTTAAATGCACTTTAGAACAACACGCAGCAACACTACTCTTCATACACCCCCGTTCTCTGCTGGCCATCGGGGCGGGGGGGCTGGCAGGAGGTGTTGGCCGTCCGATTGGGATCTGGGATGCGGGACCCCCTGCCGCTGCGGAGCCGGGGTGGTCTGCTTGCCTCCACCCTTGGGGAAAGGGTAACATCTCCTGGGTGTAGGTGCCGTTTCCCCCTCTGGGGGCGAGGGTACCTGGACCTGGGGTACAGAGTATGTTTGGGGAGTGTGATTGTGTGTACAATGTCTGTTTGTGTCTATCTTTACGTTGGGTGAGTGCTGAGTATTTGTATATGTGTGCATGAGGGTGGGAATTCACGTTTGTGTCTGTGTGTGCCTGT
>NW_024582707.1:115057-116217 GCF_018398535.1 Haplochromis burtoni | reverse complement strand
GGCCTATATACACACAAGAAACATAACATTTTAATGTGTTTTTAGTATTAATGCAAAACCAGTTAAACTCAGTTATTTATTATTCAAAAGCATTGTGTCAAAAAAGCAGTTTTCCTAATTTCTGCAAGGATGATCATTTGCAGGTAATACACTAATTCATCAGCCTGTTTTGCAGTCTGTCCACATTCATATAGTGTATATGGTGCAATAAAAATGAATTTATGATGAGAGCAGGAGATTAATTTCCAGGTTCTGGCCAAATATGAAATATGGTTACTATCTGTCTTGCTTTTTCCAAGTTGTGGCATTGAATAATGGCTACAGAAAATAAAAACAAAACAAACAAAACTATACTGTCACTTTAAGTTTCAACCTTTACCTTTTAGGATGACTATGCCTTTACCTTATCTTTTCATCCTATTAGTCATTTGTGGGAAATTGTGTTATAATTCATTCATTTAACTTTATCAAAGTGAGCATTTGTGAGCAAAGTAATGAAGATTTCATAGTGTTACTTACTCAGTACATTCAAAGGAATAAAAGATATGAGGTCAAAGTGACCTTCACTTTTAATCACCAGAATCAAATAAATTATTCCTTGAGTCTAACTAAACATTGCCTTCATGTCTGTTCTACTACTGGAAACGTAATGTCTAGAGCCATAGCACTATAGATACGTGGATGTTAATGAATGAAAGAAAAGGAAGAGAGAGTACTTTGAAGAGGCCAACACTAAATCCACAGAGGTGTATAACGGTAAATTTTATTTTTTACCAAGAAATGATTGAAATAAGAAACAGCATTTTTATAGTTTATGAAGATAACAATAATACAGACTCAAGACTAAAGTGCAACAAAAGATTTTCCAGTTGTGACTAGGGATGGGTATCGTTTAGGTTTTATCCGATACCAGTGCCAAACCGATACTTTTGAAACAGTGCCGGTTGTTAAACGTTGCTCGAACCGGTGCTTAAAGAATGGAGAACACAAACTTTGTCCAAAAACCTCTTGTGTTTTTATTTTTAGAAGTCTCTTTTTTTCTGCAAAATGATAACCAAGTTAGCCTTTTCTGTTGATACAACATACCTCCTTTGGTTGGAACTGGTGCTTAAACAATGGAAAACACAAACTTTGTCCTAAAACCTCTCATGTTTAGCTGG
>NW_024582707.1:112208-113779 GCF_018398535.1 Haplochromis burtoni | reverse complement strand
GGGGGGGGGTTGGCTTGTTTGCATCCTGTTTATGTGCATATGTGCAGACTAAAGGCGGATATGCGCCTTTAGTCTGATACAGGTTAATGAGGGTTCAAGTTATATAGACTAGATTCTTATGGATGGAGAGATGGAAAGTAAATTATTTTATTCTTAAATAATGTCACTAATTTTATGTGTAAAGTGAAAAGTTTCATTCTAGTTAGCTTCACTAAATTCTATGCTTACAAAGAAGGCATGATTTAGTGTTGCAGCTACAGCAGGGAACTGTGAAATCAAGCAGCTATCAAGCAACTATCTTTATCATCACACAGTGACACAATGGGCTAAACAGTCGAGTAGAAATTCATTTGCTGGGCCCAGGTTCTCATTTTAGGTTTGACAGTGTTTTAGTAGATAAAGCTGAATGGCTTAAACATGAATTGAGCTGCGGTTTGGGGAAGGCCTCGAAGGGGACTGGTGGCGGCTCCTAGGCCTGCAGAACCCAATGTGCTATCGAGAAGTGAAGAAGTGAAAGAATTGAAAAAAAAGGAGGGAGGGTGGAGCATGAAAACGAGGACAAACAACTTGTAGAACTGGGGGATCACATATAGATAAGAACCTGAAGGAGCGTGTTTGGAGGCATGCTCCCGCTGTTGAAATTCAGATACTTTATCTCCAACATGGCCAAAAATAAGAGGAAGTAATATTGCCAGAATCAAAAGACAACATGAAATATTTAGTGGGAAGTGTGGAAAAGAAAAAAAAAACAGCTAAAGGAGGGTAAATGTAAATGAAAGATAAGCCATAAAATAATAAGAGGTTAACAAACCATGATGGAGCTTAGGTTGGTTGAATAATAAAACAAAAAGTATCTGTCTTTTTGCAAGTCTTACAGGAGTTCTATTTTAAAAACCCATAGAAAACTTTTGAGGTGATTTATAGAAGATCAAAAAGTCTAAATACCCAAAAACTGAGAGAAAAAAAGAAAAGTTAAGATTAGTCATAGAAACTGCAGGTTGTGAGGACTTTGAAAATCTGGTCAGCACGTTTGGCTCTTTGTGTTAGTCGACTTGTTCCTGAGCGGTCTTTCTTTCAAGTGTAACAGTATGTGCTGTTCTACGGGGGGAGACGGCTGCCTTCAGAGAGTGCCATCTGCACATGATTGGTGGGTGGGGACTATCACTGATAGATAGGTGGTGCCTGTCAAAGTAGCATCCATATAAATGCAAAACCAATGGTGTCACAGCAAAGAATAAAAGATATGAACAATATAACTCATCTTTCACCTTTATTTCAGTGATGTGGTTGATCTAACTTACCACAAGACCCTGTCCTCCAGTCCACAAAACCTGATTGGAGGACTTGAGCTGACATAGCAAGTTTAGCCTCCTGAACTGCTTGAAGAAAAAGCAACGAAAGAACCCCTCTTTGGCTGCTTCTTCCTCAAGCAGTTCAGGAGGCTGCTTCTTCTCTCTTCTGCAACCTGTGACCTCAAGAACCTTGTGTTAAAGTTTCAGAATCAGAATCAGAATCAGAAAGGGGTTTATTGCCAAATGTTGAGCAGGTTTACAACATTAGGAAATTGCTGC
>NW_024582707.1:103172-110977 GCF_018398535.1 Haplochromis burtoni | reverse complement strand
CTTCTTAATCACTTTGTAGGACCCCCCTCATTAGAACATGCATCATGGGAACAACCCATTCTGGTGCTTGTAAATCACTAAAAAAACTGAGTTCACTTCAAATGATGAAGACAAAGTAGAGTTCCCAGACCAGACTAGGAACAGCCTCTCTAGAACAAACTCTAGGCATCATAAAATATTTTATTTAATTACCTCTGCCAGTAATTAGCAGTACAATGTAGTATTTGCCATACATTTTTTATCATCTCCAATATTGCATACTGCAGATCTGGTAGCAAAAGATAAACAAACAACATGATTTTCGGAGCTGCAGAGCTGTACGACTTCCTCATGTTCATTATAGACTGATTTCTACAATTTGACTAAAAACATTAAACACAAATCCATCAGCTCATGTTAAAAATATCTTCATTGTCTGCATGTGTTTTCAAAATGTGGCTCTCCTGTGGTGCTCAGAAAGGGAAACTCCAACAAATACATATTTAATGAGGTCATCTGCAAAAATAACCATGTCCATGGGCAAGATTTACTATCACTCTGCACCAGAGTAAAACCCTCATTTGGCATTAAAATATTTGCAGAGCGAAAGATGTGGACACAGGTATTTTGTTTGCTGCCCTTGTTGTGAATATATATTTGAAAGTAGAATGTTGGGTGTAGAAAATTTAAATGAAGGTTTCTGGCATGCAGTTTAATACAAAATGTAATGGTACAAAAAGCATGTCTTACCTTGTTTGTGGGATTTGTGATGGTTGTAGTACCCATTCATTTGGAATGGAAATGTAGGATGAAAAATAGATGTTATCAAAATGAGTGCACAGCTGTCCCTGGTGGAAGACTCAAAGCTCTGAATGCTGAGTGCTAGATTTTGGCTCTCTTCTGTATCTCTTTGCTCAGTCCTCACTCTGCATGTGTTACAGGTGAGTTCCTTTCTGCTCTTCAGTAATAATGCCTGTACTTTACTGAAACTAAGTAGAACTCAGTGCAACTGTTTCTTGATGCATGCTAAATCATCCAGGTATGGAAATCCCAAAAAGTTGATTCTGTTCATCTGGATGTCGCATTTCAGGTGGGAAAAATGTTTCGTCGCTCCTGCAAGTGACTTCTTCAGTCTTCTTAGACTGTGACACTTCCATCAGTAATGGGGCACAATGAATGGTCAATGATCAATGGTCTTTGATCAGTGGTTGTTGGTCAGTGATCATGACAATTTGCATATTACTGATCAAGAGACTGACCTCACAGCCCAGTGTTGCTAGTTCCAGTCATTATGCAAATGTATTGTTCATAAGGTTGGGGAAACCTGCAGTCAGCTGAGAAGTCACTTAGATAAATGATGAAATGTTTCTCCCACTGAAAATGTCTCATTTAGATGAACAGAATGAAATTTTCGGGATCAATGGAACTGTGTTACAGCATTTCGGTTGCATGTCTGCACTGAGAGTGGCAAATAATAAAAATTTCTGCATGTTTTTTTTAGTAGTGCGCACAAACCATAAAGCTTTTGTTTTTAAAACTTCTCTCTGTTGGAGCGATACAGGTACCATATTAATAGATACCTGCAGCATCACACAGCCTACAGGAAAAACAAAGCAATGCTTGCATTTCTGTGCTGATGACATTCAGCTGTATATGTTTTTAAGCCTCATGTATGTTTTTTTTGTTTATCCCAGATAAGTGACTGGCTCTCCAATAGTTACATTGTTTTCAACTCAAACAAGACTAGAGCCATGATTATCGCTCCTTCTTAAGTACATTCAAGAATCAGTTAAGTGATTTTTTCCTTTGTTGCATCTTCGAAGCATACTATTTGACTCTTCTCTGGGCTTTGCTTCATATGTAAAATCTCATGTTCAGGTTTCTTTCATTTAAGAAACATTTCTAAATAACAGCTATAGCCATGCATTTTATCTCATTGTGCCAGATTAATGTAATGCCCTATTTACTGGGCTAGAGTGAGCCAGACTATTTACTCATTCTAGCAAGCATGCATTACCACTGTTTTATGCTCTTTACACTGGCTCCCAGTTGATTTTAGAATTGATTTTAGAATTTGTTTTAAAATTGTCATACTTACATATAGAGGTCTAAACTGTAAGTGGACAAATTTCAGACTGTTTATCTCAATTTCTTGTTAAACACACAGGTGGCTGCTGTCTTTGTTAAGTAAGTTCAATATAAATTAGTTATATCTCATAGAAGATTGAAGACGAGGGAGGTAGAGCTTTTCAGTCTGTGGCACCTTGACTTTGAAGCAGTCTACCAGCTACATTTAACTAACCTGTGAATTTTCTGTTTAACTAGGACTTCTGTAGAGTCTCTTGTTATCATTATTTTTCTTTTAATCAATTTTTTTACTATCTGTTTTATGATGGTTTTTTTTTTTTTTTTGCCATAGACTGCTTTTCAATTTTCTGTTTTATTTTACTGTATGTATTCCTAGTTTTTACTCTTTGTACAGTGCTTTGTGACATGGGCCGCGAGATTGAGACCCAGGCATTAGAGCCTCTTAATGCGCGTTTTGTTTAAGTTTCCACCAGCGTGGAATTACCATCCAAAATAGAGAGAGCATAGCCTAATATATGAAACAGGAAAAGACAGCAGTGTAATCCATTTATTTCAACAAAGTAACTGTATTCTGAACGGTAACTGTAACGGAATACAGTTACTCATATTTTTTAAATACGTTATGGCGGTACATGTACTCCGTTACTCCCCAACACTGCCGATGAATAAAACCATTGAGATGGCATAAACAGCTTTACAAACATAAAGCAATGCAGAGCAAAGACTCCCCATTGCTTTATATTTGTATAGAAATGGATAAAACTAAATAAATAATTAAATAAATAAATCTGTGGTGTTTTTATGTTCATATATGTTTATATTCCTCTATAGTGGTCCGCTGCATGAGTTTGTGTGCCTCCAAGCTGCTTGGGAAAAATCTGCGCCCATAGCTGTGTTCTCTGTGCAGCGAAGAGCGTTGAAAGCTCAATGACATTTCTGCCATGTTGACTGCTAATAACTTTGTACTTGATGTTGATACAGAGCTTCAGATGGCCAGTAGAAGTAGTACTCACAGAGCACTCATGAATGCAGACGCATAGAGAAGGCCCTCAACCAGACACAAATATGTGTAAGCAAGCATGTGAGCACATTTGGAAGTCCACAGAAGATGTATTACGCATAAAGCCCTTAACATGTAAACACAGAGAGTACACAAGTAACACATAAAAAAACACAATAATGTGGCAAATGCAAATATGCAGAAACAGTCACTGTGCTGTCTCTTTTGTGAAGTGATCTTTCTGAGCTAGAATGCCACCATAACCTCATCAGTGTGAGGTTTCACCTGCCCTCCTCACACTGAACAGCTCTACAATCTATTTGAACCCCAGCTAAAATCGGGTAACATTTCTCTCCTTCACTTCCATCTAAGGCAGTGATCACCCTGACAAGCAAGACTTTTCACATTTGTAAGCTATATTTCAAGAACATTCCTTACAAATATACCAACCTATATATTCTACATTGAGCTGCTGAATCACCATGACTGAGCTTAGCTTCAGTTTGCACAGTCATGGTTCAAGTGTTTTTATAACGTAACAAATATCTTTATGCATTGAATTTCTTTTTTAAAAAGCTAGCTTGATAGATTTTGTGATAAACAATACCAGTTCTTAGCAGACCCTGTTTTTTACTCTCCATTCCTCTGGGATTGAAAAAATGCATCAAAAACCTCAGTAAAAATGCATGCATTTGCTCTTTTTTTCCTTATTTTCGCTGTTATTCTCCTTTTGCTTTTTCCTTTTCTCTACCTCCTTTCACTTTTTGCTGCTCCCTACATTGCTGTTCTTCTCTTTGCTTTACCATCTCTTCTTTTGCTGTATGGTCCTCTCCAAACTCTTTGTTAGCTCTTTCTCCTTTGCTCTCCCTCTTTGCTGCAAGGAGAAAATTGAATGAGAGTGAATGAACATTGTGGAAATCCCATCAGAGATGCTATGGTCTCCAACATTATTAATTAGCTGATATATTTACATCAACGTAAGTAGTAAGGAGGGAAAACCTGCATAGAGATTGAAAATGTATACACAAATGCTTACAAATACTATAGAGTACAGAATAATCTCTTGAGACAAGTAGGAAGAAGTCTTATCGCGTACAATATTCAACATGTACTGAGACAAGGGATAATTAGGCGGAGTGGGTGGGGAAGGAGACAGGGAAATGTGAAGAATGGGGCAAAAACTTGGGATTTGAGACCTTGTCCTTGGAGGTCTGGGATTCAAGGGAATATTTTGCCAAATGCCAATCTGTTGGGTTTCACATGCCAACAGTTACCAATTTAGGCTTGAGATAGATGTTTCTTGCTTCTTTCTTCATTGAGACAGAAGTTGAAGTCAACTCTAATGTTAAAATGCACAACAAACCCTGAGGTGACCTTGAGGCATAACTGAAAATAAATTATCCATTACAACAAAAGCGCTCGAGTCTGGAAAACAGAGAAAACATTGAACGCGCACATCGTGTAAGGTCCTACATAACAGCTCCAAACAAAAGAATGTATGAGCTAATTTACAGACACCACTCTGAAAAATAAATGAGCCTAATTTGCTCTCCTAAAACTATTTTCTTCCACAAAAGTGCCCAAAGGCAAACATATCATATGTAAAATAGCATATGTGATAAATAAAACAGCAAAACAGATAATAAATAAGTACATGAAAAATGCCAGTAAATACATGAATAAATAAATACATTACATTTGATATTGGCAACAGCATGAACTGAGAAGAACCTCAAACAAGAATGCACATTTTACATGCTGCACATGCACAAGCTGCTGGAGCATACATACTGTATTTCAGCTCACAAGGAGCACTGGAGGCTTTCTTCAAATTTTGCTTTCATCCTGTAGATTTTCCTATGACGACACATGCCATATGATAGCAAATTACAACCACAGTAATTTTGGTGTTATCGTTCTTTTAAATGTTTTCAGGTGACTTATTTGTGTATGCACAATATTAATACAAATGACCAAAAATGTCATCAGTGACCATAAATGGCTGGCGATCCAGAGGTATGACATGCAACAAAGGTTCTTGCATGCAATCAAACCAGTAACACATGTTTTATTCTGTCTGCGACTTAGAAATCGCATGCTGTCACACCTGGCATGAAACCTACTGAGTTTGCACCTGTTCGCATACCTTACAAATAAAGAGTACTCAGATCAGCTGCGAGCTGTGTGTACAATCAGATTTCTATTAAAAAACAAAGAACAAATGTCATGGCTGTGTACAGGCAGGTAGGAAGAGAGGGCGCAAAATGCAGGACTCACGGAGGCAAACGTAACTCAAAATACTCAGCTTTATTGCTGGAAAGCAACCGAACAAAAAACTAACTAACCTGAGAATACACAACAAACTAAACAGGCAGGCTGGCAAACGGAACACACAGTGAAAGTGAGGGTACGACGGGACAACGAGTAGGGGAAGACGCAGACACTAAATACAAGAGGTGAACAGAACTAAGAGGAAACAGCTGGGAGACATGGCTGACGCTGATTACACTGACGAGACAGGGAGAGCACGGACAGAACACACTGACAAAAGACACAGACCTTCAAAATAAAGCAGGAAAAGCACAGACTGGACTCAGAGATGCGGTACAGACAGGACAGAGGGGGCAGATGGGCAGACAACACAGAAACCAAACCTTTTAAGAAGCAAAAGGTGTAAACCAAAACACACAATCAGCATAAACTAGAACAAAGGATCATAATAACGACAAGAAAATAATAATAATAAAAAATCAATAAATGAAAACCCAAACATGGAAATGTTGCATTATCACTGAAAAACTTGGGTGGGCTCCAAAAAATTTCAAAATACGTTGTATTACTGTTAGATTTAGGATTGTCTGTTCTATGATAACAAATGAGGTTAAATCTGTATTTCCTCTGCATGGAGCTATCCTGATCATTCTGGCTGCACCAGAAGTTTCCTCATACAGAAGGTCTTCAGACAGGCTGCTTTCTAATGCATCACATCAATATGCTTTTATGTTTGATTCAAATACTGTGAAAAAGTCTCGAGTCAGTCTTCATTTAATTATGTTTTACTATGATATGGGCTATGGAAAATAGTTCCAGCGATTTATTGAAATATGTACACAGCTTTCGGATACTGTTCATCTGCTCTACATAATTTTTAAGGCCTTCCACTTCCTCTTTTGTCCCCGACTTCTCCAATGTCCTTAGTCTTTTTTAGGACACATTACACTGAGATATGCCAAGTCTTCAGCTTTCTTTGGAAATCAACTTCTTGCCGCAAAAATGCCTTTTTTTTATCCCTGTCTGTATTTTTGGCATTTTGGCATTTTTCGCATTTTTCATAGACTCCACTAAAGAAATGGGAACAAATTATATGTTTTTGCAACAAGCATGAAACCTGGAGAACTATTGCCCATTTAAATAAAACTACAGTCTTGCTCCTTGGAAGCAAAATTGAAAAAAATGAGGAATGATTCAGGACTTTTGCACAGTACTCTACATCCCAACTATCCAAGAGCACCAATTAAACCCTCACAGATATGCTCAACCTCACCCTCCATTTGCATTATAGATGAATAGTCATTGGTGTGAAGCAGCTGTATCGACTGGCTGAACAGCCTTTATTGATAAGCCCATAAAAGACATGGCATCTTGGTATTAATAACTCACCACAAAGCTCTCCTCTGTATATAACACAGATATCATTAACTGTGGCACCGCTGTCACACTGGTAATGGCTATAATCAAGCTCCCTCCAGCAGTAAAAGTTGTGTGTGGGTGTGTATGTGTGTGTGTGCATGTTTGTTTATGTACGCAGTTGTCTTACGAAGGAGTATGGAGCAGCCCTTTGAGCCTCATTTTGACAGAGAATAGATTAAACAGAGATGCATGCATGAAAGGAAAGGCTAATTTTGCCTGATATGGCACTGGCCAACTTGAGTGTAATTCTACATTATAGTCTGTAAGGTCTCATTAGACTGGTTTCAAACAGACAGTATATTTATATTTATGCTTACATGTAAGCATAAATACAAGCACAAGAGACTGTATTTATCTATATTTCTATTAAAAAAGATGTATCACACAAATTATGCATACTGTCATGTTTTATTTATAATGCATAATAACATTCCATATAATTTAATTATGACATGGCATATATAGACACAGTGATTTAGAGTACAAGCCATATTTAACCATTCATTAAAACTGCTTTTTATTCAAAACACTTTAATTTACTTCTCACCCTTGACCACCTTAGAATCCCTAATTAATGCATGCATCTCTTTGGACTATGGGAAGTTCGCACTGGTAGAACTTCACAGAGAAATGCCGCAGCTGTGGTTCAAACCTGGTGTTGCGAGGTGACAGTGCTAACCAGTGGAACACCATATATGCCAACATATCAGAGTGCATAGAAAAGATGAAATATTAAGGCATGGATTAACTTAAAGGAAAGATTAGATACATTTTATTAAGCCATCACAGAGGAATCTCAACATATTTTAGCTCAGTCACTCATGCTTGATAGTTCCATTAATGGATAGAAGGAAGTAACTACTTGACAAAAAACCGACTTCCCACCACCACTGTCATGTGTTAAAAAAACATAAATTACTGAACTTCAATAACTTAGTGAAACTTAAAAGAGTGAGTTTAATATATAAAGTCTTACACTCCCTTGCTCCACCACCACTAAAGCAGTTCATTAGGCATAAAGAAAGCTCAGACAGGACCACTCGAGCTA
>NW_024582707.1:88761-102825 GCF_018398535.1 Haplochromis burtoni | reverse complement strand
TTTTTTTTTACATTTATGTTCATTAACATGCACTGTCCTAAATAAATAAATAAAATAAACTGAACAAATCCACCCACAAGCATGAATATCAGCTGTATTGAGCACTTGGGGAAATGTGTTGCCTATATGCACTGCAGGTGTGTAAGTACATTACTTGGCTAAACAGATGCACAGCTGTAGTAACGCGATACAAATCTGGCGCTACACTATATTTACTGCAGTACCGCACATGTATTTATGAGTAACATTAAGTTACCTGCAATTCCATGACTGCAAACGGTTTAACAAAAAACATTTTGCAATGTTTGCTTTTTTTTTCTTAAATATACAAAAGGTTTTTGGTGTAATATTAAATTCACAACACTGCAAATTTATATACAGCAAATGTATGGCACAGTGTGGCTTTCTTAATTTCACCAGTCTGTGAAAAGCAAAGATAAAATACAGAAATCCATTCACTTAGATATGGTAATTAACCCTCAGGAAGTCTTTTAACTTTCATCATTAGCTCACTACTTATGATGAAAAGATATCTTAAAAAGATACAAAAGTGTAACTGGAGACCAGCTGGTAATGGGATCACACCAGCTGCAATCCTACAGCGTTCTTAGACCACGCCTACCTTCAAACGCTCTCGTTTTTATTCCCACTGCCTCTTGAACAGTTATGTAGGTGTCGTGTTGACAAAATCTGTCAGACTTTCAAACACCAACTCAAAATGAATTTTGTGGATAGACTAGAGATGGTGCCTGCAAGGCCTTTTGTCAGGGTGACACACATACAGACAGAGATGAAGAATCAAAAGTACAAGAAGTGCAAGTGCAAGACAATCGACACTTTTCATGACATAATAAATGTTGGTGTGCTTATAAATGTACTAGCCATTGTTCACTGATCAGGCATAATATTATGATCACTGACAGCTGAAGTGAATAACATTGATTATCATCATGGCACCTGTTAGGGTGGGATCTTAATTATGCAAATTCTCATGACCATTGATCAACCACCACTGACCAAAACCCACTGACCCAAGCCCACTGATCAATGTCCATGAGTACCATTCACAGAGAGTTGGGGAATGGCTGCAATCACAGCATTGTAAGATGGTGAAAGATGTGCCCTTAGGCCCTGGGGAAACCAAACAACCTCTGTCGAAGCGGATGGCACAACGCAGAAGAGCTAAATCGTCAGGCCAGTACTCTGCAGTCTATTTACACCTACAGGCCAGTGGACACTCTTTCAATGATGAGGATGTACACATCCTGGACAGGGAGGAACGCTGGTTTGAGCGCGGAGTCAAGGAGGCCATTTACGTGAAAAGGGAAAGACCATCTCTGAATCAAGGAGGGGCCCTAAGGACACATCTTTCGCCATGTTACAATGCTGTGATTGCAGCCATTCCCCAACTCTCTGTGAATGGCACTCATGGCCATTGATCAGTGGTCTTTGATCAGTGAGTTTTGGTCAGTGGTTGTTGATCAATGGTCATGAGAATTTGCATAATTAAGATTAAGGAACTGACCTCTCAGCCCATTGTTCATTCACTGGGCTGGTTTCAGTCATTATGCAATGTACTGTTTATAAGATTGGGGAAACCTGCAGTCAGCTGAGACGAAAGAAGTCACTTGGATGACTGACGAAGCATTTCTCCCACAAAACGTTATGTCCAGATGAACAGAATCAACTTTTGGAGATATACTCAAAGTTGTTGTTTTGATATGTTGTTGACCCACTCTCTTGGCTCTGCCAGGTACCAGGCGGTTCTTGGGCATGGAGCCCCGGGATGCTGATCTCGACTTGCACTAGGGTGGCCTCCAGTGTGGTCAGCTGCCCGTTGCCTCTGGTCCTCTGGAACTCCTACTCCTTGGCTGTGGGCAGCCCATCAAGGGCCTCCCTCCTTCTCCTGCTGGGATAGGCACACAGATTTCACAGAGATGTGTGGCCTTAGGTCTTCGGTACTCATTGAGGGTGCGGATGACCCAGTTCTCCTGGATCCATCTCTGTCCTCCTCTGGCTCCTGGAGGGTATTAGATTGATGATCAGCTGACATGTGCATTCATACAGTAACACTTTCTTTAATGCTTCAACACACTTATTTCCTAACATACAAATGTACTTAAAGAATTGTCACTGGAGATGATTTTTCAGTTCTATTTTAGGGCTAAATTTGCAAGAATTACCTCCAAATACAAAGAACATGGTTATTGCATTAGTGTAATGTGACAGAAACATATGACAGTCTCTATCTTTAGAAGTTCAGGATCGGTCAGTATTTTTAGAAAGGCTTCTTATTAGACTCTCTGTATTTCTGATGCCATACAAACAGACTCTACTGAGTTTCCTCTTTTTTCTTTTAATTTCATGTTTATTCCTTAATGAAGGAATAAATGCCAATATTGATTAACACAATATTGGCATACATCAAAAATATCTATATTAAATACAGCAACTTTTAATCTTATATCGTATCATAATCTAGGATCTATAATCTTAATCTTATAACCAAATTCTCAACGATTGGCTAGAGGAAAGAAAATTGACAAAGTGGACTTTACATCATAAATGAGCCTTTATTGTGACAGTATGATCCACCTTTTATCAGTTTAAAAGCCAATCAGAGTGATGTCAATATGTTGAAGTCTCACAAATACATGTGTGCAGTGTACTCCCTAACTGCAATACCTTCTATTGCAGACTAAATAATTAAGGTATAACATAATATATTTAAACAGTGTCATAAAATACAGGGAAATATTATAACTGTCATAAGTGTAAGAGTTATTGCAGGGCTGTCGTGTTAGATAATACAAATGTTAAGAAAGTTGACATTGAATTTTTTTAAATTTTATATTAAATTCTAACTTCCATTAGCAAATATATCTAATAATAATGTGGCTCATTTTTTCTGACCTAGATTGCCAATGGGTCAGTACACTTCAGCTATATCAACTGTAAGCAAAAAACCTAATTGCATTTATTGCTTTGATACGTTGAGAATAATTGGCTACCTTGACTATGGTTTTGTTTTTATACGGTAAACAAGAAATTAGTCTTTTTTTAAAAAGCAATCTTCATGTACTGAATGTTGCCTTCACAAATTAGATGTCATATTCTGAGGTGCTTTAGCCTCCGAATGCCCTTTCAGTTTGACTTAGGCAGCTATTTAAAAAATACACTAAATATAATGTAACAAACTGTTGACATCATGAAAATTTAATAAGTTCATCCCCCACAGCTGTAAACAATGTTCAGTGCTATAACTGTCATGTGGGCTTGGCCTATGCATGAGTGTGTACATGTCTACGCTTGCTAATATGTTTGAGGTCATAAATATGTATATGTGTGTGGGTTTTGGCTTCTTATACAGCTGTGTGTTGTTTTTCAAAGAAACAAAGGTATGGAGAAATACATTTTTCTAGATAACCTGTAAGCCTAATGTAAATGTACTGTATGCAACCAACATGCAATATATCACAGTTCAGAAAGAACAGACCACTTTAAAAAACATATGTGGTGTCGACTGTTACGTTCTCCTAAAAGGTCGAGGTGATGGGGGTAAGTAGCAAAACATGTCCAGGTTGAAAAAAGGAGACATGAAGGCAAAATTGTTAAAGGTTTTTATTAAAAATATTACTACTAATTAAATTGAAAGAGACAGAAAAGCTGCCATTACCTTGAAAAGAAAGAAAAAAATAATAACAAAACCCAGGAGCTGCCACAAACAGCTTGCTAGCTGCAAACCAACAGGGCTCTCTGGCATTAGAGCTCCCCTTCCTCCAGCTTTAAACACCCATACAGGGTCAGTAACAGCAGGCCCTGCTAAATTTAAAAGCTGATGATGCTGATAAGATTCACCTACCTAATGTTACCTTTTATATTACATACACACATACACTCTAGGACTGGGAAATGAGCCATGATAACTTGTAAAAAAAGATCTGCTTATATTGTTCTGAATTCACGTGGCTGAGAAGTTTAATAGATGTAGTGAAGGAGGACATGCAAAGAACTGATGTAACAGAAGAGGTTGCATGGGATAGGATGAGATAGAGGCAGATGATTTGCTGTGGTGACCCCTAAAGGGAGCAGCTGAAAGACGAGAAGAAGATGTTTATATGGGATCTTTAAAAAATAATAATAATAATTGAGGACTTCAGGGGATTATTTTGTTCCTCTCTCAAGTAGAATTTATACCACAAGGGTAGAAAATTGGACAAATAAGGACACAAGTGTTCATACTTGTTCATACTCAGTGATTAGTCTGATGTGTCACATTGTTGATAACAGCAAAAGAGAAGATGATTAAGAGCTTACTGGAATAGACCCAGATCACAGTAAAAGCATTACAGAACCTAATAAATATCAGTACTTAATTAGCTGCATAATATGCATCACTGCATAATTCACAGCATGTCAGCTGATCCTGACAAGCAGCCAGCACAACTGTCGACTAATGTGTAGGTTCTGTAGAGCATTTATGGTATTTGTAGTAGGAGCAGAAGTCACACATGTCATGGAGAAGTAACCAATGGTTATTTATAAATTGATGATCTATGATAATGGGACCCTTCAACACTCATGAGAAACAAAGAACACCTCAAACCTGGGAACTGGTTACAGATACAGTATGAAGAGAAAAGTTCACGTTAACAAAGTGGTCAGGCAAAACACACAAAAAAACAATTAAGCAATGCTTGAACAAGCAGAGAAGCTGTATGAGATCAATAAACAATGATTTGGTTGGCAGATGATGGGTTAAAGCCCAGACTCTGCTCTGTTGGTCATTAGATGAGAAAAGAATTGCAGCAACATATTTGTTCCACTGAACACCAGAAGGTCTTTGGCTCATGAGAGGATGTCGGTAAACACAGTTATGTGATATCTTCATTGTCAAATTCAAACTAATGAATTTTTCATTTGTTATGGACTTGTGGAATCAGCAGTTTTGTGACAGCCAGCTGTAACACACACAAGCTGCTTGGGGTGTCTGGGGTTTGCAAACTCCAGTTTGGTAGTACACGTCGTGGGTAATGAGGAAATAAACCCAATGAAGACAGAGAAAGCTTGCACTTCCAGATTAGGAGGGCAAAGTGCAGTAAACTGAAAGTGGCTTTAATGTGAAAAGAGCACATAGTACATGTCTTTTTACACATACTAAGAAAGCAAACACTACACTTGTTATAAATGGTACAAGAAAAGAAAAATTCTACACATATCTGTGCATTGTTGATCCTAAATATCCAAAAGTGCATCATATAATGTAGAAACCTAGGGATAAACAAAGAAGGAACACTGTCCAGTCAGTGATTATTATGGCACCTGCATGATATTTATCCAACTCCTGAGTGGTTTATTGGTTTCTGGGAATAAATGAAGGCAGGTGCCTGATAATGATATCTGCCACTGGCATGACAAGCACATATTTGAGGCAGGCAATTTATATAATTTAGTTTGTTTTCACACCAGAACATGACAACCTGTAACTGGATCTGTGGCTAACAAGCTGACAGCTGATAATAGGTGTTCTTTCAAGTAGATATGTTAATCTTTATGACTTGGGCAATTATCTACCCACACTCTGTCTCACTGCTATACTACTGATGAATATCAAGAATATAGCCAGTGCTTTTTTAAAAAGGGAAGAGCCACCTCTGTGGTTGAGTTCATATGTGTGTTCAGCAACGCAAGCACATAGAAAATGTATAAGTGGGAGCTGATGATTGATGCTTACAGTGTGCATAAAGACTTAGAGGTCACAGTAACATCCGCTTTGGACACAAAAGGTGTAATTACAATGTAAAATATCAGCTTTTAAGCAGAAGTCATGCATGCTGTGGGATGATTATTTATTTATAGTGAAGACAGAAAAAGTACATGATATTAGTGCCAAATGAATTACACCTAAAGCATGATTAGGTTCATTTAAACCTGGTGTATTACACTTTTATGTCACTTTTCAGGCTTTATGGCTAATTGTAACCGTAGAGTAGTAACCACACTGTCACATGCTGATTTGGAAGTGGAGAGGGCAACATTCGCCTGGCCCTTAGGGCTGCAACAGCCAAATTAAGTGGATAAAAAAAGCCAGGGCAAATGAAATGGATTAACGTTTAGTGGCTGTGCAGTTAGCAAAATGACTCAATGAGTCATGGACAGTATAAATGCTGTGTAGATTTTATTCTCATTCCACTCAGCTATCATTTGGAAGATTTCCCAAAAAGTGAAAAATATTGTACTATTTTTTCTGCTTTTTTTAATACAATGAGATCAGGTATTCCTTTGTTTCAAGGAAGACATTTTTGATCCTTGAATAGCAAATATTTCTCGTGCTCCCTACTGAAACATATTCATTAGAAGCTAGGATATTGACTATGAAGACGCCCAGCAAGAGGAAAAAATAAAGACCACAGAGGAGATTCGTGGATGTAGTGAAGGAGAACATGTAGAGGATTGGTGTCACAGAGGAGGATGCTAGAGATGGAGGCAGATGATCCACTGTGTGGGACCCCTAAAGGGAGTGCCCGAAAGAAGAAGGAAGCTTTTATGTGATTATTACCACCTAGTGTTGTTATAACCAAGATTATTATCGTTAACGAAAACTAACAAAATAACGAAAACAAGAAGTGAAAAAACATTTTCGTTAACGGAAATAAAAATAAAAACAAAAAAAGGAAAACTAACTAAAACTGTAATGAGTGTTCACAAAACTAACTAAAATGAACTGAATTTATAGCAAAAATGTGTTTAGTTTTCATTGATGTGTGCGTGTCATACAATAGTCAAGGGTGAAAATGAAGTTTAGTTTCCAGATTTTTTTCTTGCTGTCTAATTCTGCCAGCAGGTGGCAGTACGTTAGTCGAGTCGTCTGTGTTGCTGCTCCGTTCACGTGCAGAATCATGTCAGGAAAAGTCGGGAGAAAGCGGCAGAGTCCAATTTGGGATTACTTTGAATATGACTGTGTTTTGGATAAAGCAAGTGTCTTGTAGTGGAAAGAGACAACTTATGAGGGACATTTCTAAAGGAAAAAAAAAATCCCACAAACGTTAAAGTGCACTTGAAAAGCTCACACAAGAAGGCTAACCTAGCTTACCTTGAGAAGGTAAGGGAGCACACTCAACCCTCATCCCCAGAAACAGACGCTAACCCCAGGCAAGGCAGCATGATGCATCCTGAGACAACAGGACGGGGACATCTACATAACTGTGTGAGTCAATTGCCTTAAAAAAGTTTATCAATTCACTTGAACCAAAATTACGAACACCCGGTGCTGCAAGAGTTAATAGTCTCATTGGGGACAAGATATACATTTTATAGTTGCCTGGTATCAGTGGTTGTTCATCTGCCTTTATTTATTTATCGTGGCTCAAGAGTTGGGCGTTCGCCTAGTAATCGGAAGGTTAACGGTTCGAGCCCCGGCTTGGACAGTCTCGATCGTTTTGTCCTTGGGCAAGACACTTCACCCGTTGCCTACTGGTGGTGGTCAGAGGGCCCGGTGGCGCCAGTGTCCGGCAGCCTCGCCTCTGTCAGTGCGCCCCAGGGTGGCTGTGGCTACAATGTAGCTTGCCATCACCAGTGTGTGAATGGGTGGATGACTGGATATGTAAAGCGCTTTGGGGTCCTTAGGGACTAGTAAAGCACTATACAAATACAGGCCATTTACCATTTATTTATTTAAAGAACCCATAGGTGGGAATGTGAGTTGTCTGTCTCTGCGTGTTAGCCCTGCGACAGACAGGCGACCTGTCCAGGGTGCAGGGTATGGTAGCTGGAATAGCAACATACCCAAGGATAAGCAGAAGATGATGATGAAACTGGGATTTTGTTACACTTAATTATTGCAAACACGACTAAAACTATAACTGAAACTAATCAAAACTAAACTGAAACTAAGGATTTTCAAAAAAATAAAAACTAAACTAAACTAGCAAACAATTGGTAAAAACTAATTAAAACTGATATAAAATTGAAAATCTGAAGTCAAAACTAAATAAAAATAAAAACTAATGAAAATTGCAAAACTATTAAAACCCTGGTTATAACAGACAACATGTAGCAATGCAACTTCAGCACCATGGACAGTGCCGCATAATATAGACGTAGCAAGCAATGCAAAGCAATAGTTGATTCTATCTTAGCTTAACAACAGAGAAATTAATGAATGAATAGGCAAGCATGGCTTATTTACTTACCCAAGTTTTATTATGTTGAACTATCTTTTCAGTGAAAGGACTTCTACTGTCATTGGCTTTATTTTCAGACTGTGGTAATTCACACAGTCCACACGTGCACGTACTGAGAACAAATATACAGGCTGAGTGCAAGTAGCAGCTCCGCTGTGTCTCCATGCACCTGACAGGACAATTCTGCTTATTCCTGAGATTTCACACTTAACTCATTCACTGCCAGCCATTGGCAGTGAAGGAGTTAAACCCATTGACTCATGCACTGCAATTGACGGCTATAGACGTCAATGGCAGTGAATGAGTTAAAAACTAAACTAACACTAACACTTGGTGGCATATACAGTATTAGAAGATGCTACTCTTAACAAACTCTTAATTTAACTTTTTATTCAATTATTTTAATGCTATTTCATGTTGAACTGCATTACTACAACCAGCAATGATAATGTCATTAATTAGCATGAAATAGCAAGGACACAGTGTATTTGTACTTAATACTGGGAAAACACAAGCCAGGGTAACTGGATTCATGGGCAGCACGTGATATGAAATTAAATGCTTATGTAAGCTATTCATTATATATATAATTATTCCCCACATTAATTTTTTACAGCCTGCCTTCAATTCATCACTTCACATTGCTGAAAGTCTCTAAAAGGAGTTTGTTTGCTCGGGGTCCAGGACGCATATTGTGTATATGTAGTGTTAGGAAGCAATGTCTTTGACTGTTAACGATGTTTCACATACGAGTTATTTATTTGGAAAGTTTGAATCTCTCCTTCTAGTTAAGCAGCAGAAAGGGTGCCCTTCATGCTTTGGGGCAAAATGCTAGATTTTCTTGTGCAAATGAGCTAAACAAAACATGTGTTTTGTAAATTACACCCATTTCTCCTCATGTGAACTTTTTCTTTTTATCTTCAAGGTTTTTCACATATTTGGAGTAAATCATGTTTCCCTTGAAACATGACTGAAAATGTCATTTATTGTATGTAGAGTAAATTTTTTTATGCGCCCCATCCAGTTTCTTCCAGCTTTGGTGCAGTTTGAAAATACAGCAAAAAATGTGGCTTCTGAATGTAACTCACCCCTCAATTACGCGTACCAACACAGTGTAATTGGGAAAGCAATTTATTTGTATAAGAATGTAATTTCTAGCCTGCAGAATTTCACAAGAAGCATCCGCTGTTGACAAACCAAAAGGCATTTTTACTGACTGCTCCCGAGGAATAGTAAATGGATTGCTTTTGGTTTGTGTCTTTCATTCATTCATTCACACCAAATCCATTGCTAATGGTGGAGTTATCATTCAAGGAAATAGCCTCTCAAATTTGGAGAAACATGGCTCAGTGTCTTGTTCACAAACCCGTCGACATGTAGACAGGAGTTGTCAGGGATTAAACTGCCAGTCCTTCAGTTAGTGGACACTCTGCTACAGTATCTGAGTCACTGCTAGAATGCCTTCAAAGGTATAAGATAAATTGCCTATAGATATAAAAAATGAACCCCTGGGTAATGCTGAAGAGTTAAAAATAAAAGTAGGCCTTCTGTGTATGGATGATTCAGTCGGTAGTAGATGATGAGAGGCTGTGGTAGTTGTAGTTGATTCCCGGAGAAAGTCTTACAACAACCATGCTCTGTGATCTGCTCCTTCCAAGTGGCTGCCTTTGGCAAGCTTTACCCTTCTATGGAGGCAGGCTAATTAAAAACACACAGTAAACCATGGATTCTGATTAAAGAAGTTCTCAGTGCAGGGAACATAGAGGGAAGTATGATATACTTTATTTGGACATACCTTCTATTGCAAAAATTTTTTTTTGGTATTGCAAGTGACACACAACCACATTAGCTAATAGGACCTATATAGGCTATATTAGTTTTACACTGTATAAAGACCATTTGCAAAGCCAAGTAGAGCATCAAGAGATTCAGTAAATCAGTTCTCCTACTCCAGTAAGCAGAGGTCATGTAAAAGAATGGACAATATTTATTTTGCATTATAAGCTATTTGGTAATTAGACTCAGATCAGGAAACGCAGCAGTCCTGACAATATTTGGAAGTAGGAGAAGATGCTGGTGGTTTTGGCGGCGATGGCACACATGGAGGAAGAGGTTCACAATGATTGATGTGTGGTGGAGATGGGGAGGAGTAGGGTCATACAAATGAGTCTAAAAGGCAAATGGACAAGAGTTACTAAGATTTAAAGCACACAGAACAGAAGATGATTGGCTTGCAGGGGGCGAGAGAAAAAATGATTCGTTCAGCGCGATTGCAACTGAAGTGAATTTAACATAGACTGAAAAGAGGAAGTAATGAAAAAACAGCAACCAAATACCCAGTAATGAAGGCAGACGAGTGCACACAGATCTTTCTCACTGAACTTATGCATAAGCTTCAGTCATTTCTAAAATAAATATGCACAAAAGAATGTCTTTCTCTGTGTAACCCAACTAAAAGGAAATGGTGTAACACTATTGTCGTTCAATCAAAGCATCACATTTGAGGCTTTAAAGCCATCAGTGGCACTACAGACAAAATAATTTGTTGTTTTGATTGTAATGCTTTCCATTCAGGTGTCAGATCTTTCCCAGTTTTCATTGGGTAAAGTGAAAACCACTCTGTGAACTCTGATGGCGTAAAACACAGCCAGCGTATTAAACATTTGATGTCATTGTTCAAAAAGGTCTCAGGAGCAGATACCCTCTACCCTGCACAGAAATCAATTTTGCTGCAATAACCTTTTTATAGCATTCATTTTTATTAATGAATTAATATTCATTGTTTACAGGTCATCAGGGTTTGTTTGCTTTTTAGGTTGGTTTTAATTATTTGTAATAGACTCCCTGTAAATCTGGGGATGTTAATCTATAAAGCACCTCCACCTGAAAGGTATATTCTGCCTACTTGGCAGTACAAATAAAATGTGTGCCTTTGTGTTGGCTGTGCAGATACTAGTGCATCAGTTCCATTAATGGCTGGAAAACATGGCTGTAACACTCAGACAGACACAGATTCTGTTTATTGCTGATTGGCATCATTGCTTAAATTTGTATTTCCTTACTTTAATACAAGATAATTGCCCTGTGTTACTTGTGTTTTGTCTGTTGTTAAAATGAATATTCATACCAAGCTTTACCCTCCCACACACAGATACACACACACACACACACACACACACACACACACACACACACACACACACACACACACACACACACACATACCAGGAGACTACCATCTTAGTCTTAATTGAAAGATGTAATCTTGGAAATGGAACCATGAAACATTAACAGAGAGAGGGAGAGAGTTTATGTGTATATACTTTATATCTAATACTCAAGAGAGTCACTCAGAGACACTTCAGTCAGAATTTTAAAAAACTGACCTTCCCTCATCTTGTTTTCATCTTCTTCCCCCCTTTTTTAGTTTTGCTCTCTATTCTCTTCTTTTTCCCACTTCCTCCTTTGCATTTCTTTCGCAGTCTCCTTCTATGCCTGTATCCTTATCCCTCCCTAAATCTGACTCTCAGATGCCCTTCCCATTCTGCTAGTCTCTACCACACACACACACAACACACACAACACACACACACACACACACACACACACAACACACACACACACACACACACACACACACCACATCTCTCATTTTCTCTTCTCCTGCCAACTTCTTTCCTTCTCTCTAGATATCCCCTCTTTCCTGATATCTGTTCCCATATCTCACATCCATTGAGCACCATCATCTCACATGTGTGTCCACTCAATCACTCCAATTTTCTCTATTTCCTTTATAAAATATCTGAATAGGTACAATGTCTCACAGCCCCTGGTCATGTTTTTCTTATATAAATCTTATATCTATTCTTACGCTCATGCCTTTCAATATAAACCTGTGTCACTCCGATGTATGCTTTGTGAGAACCCTAACAACCTACTGGTGTTTCTGTGTGTTGTTGAAGGTGTGCTTTGTTAAAGTGCTCTGCACCCACTACACATCTCATCTGTAAAACAACTTTTTACCCTCAAGTTACTTTATATTAAATTGAAATCATATTTACATGCGGTGTGGTACCTCTGTGTTTATGAATATTAATACGACTTCATGAAAACCTGGAATAAAATTTTTCTGTATATGTTGCTAGCAGTTCAACGGTTGCAGCACACTGTAGGATTGTGCTTTATTCTCCAAATTGTACAGCTGCTTTCCTACATGAGTTGTTCACACTTCATTTTCCAAAATACTATATACTAAAAATGTTATGAAAAAGACAACCCTGGTGAGTGGTGTTTCATTTACTGTGAGTAGTAGCACAGCTCCCAACACAGATAGTTAATACAGATAGGTTTAGACAAGAAGTACATTTTCAATTATTATCAAGCATTGGTACAAACTGTGTAACCTGTATAGCCCATATTTATGCTTAGTGATTTCCATCTGATATCATTTGCTGAGGGTTTTTCTACACATTGAGCCTATTTGTTCTCTCATCCTGGACAGTGGCTCTGACACTCACCAGTTTTCAGCCTCCTTACTTTTGCTTAGCGTACAATCTCAGGGTGCTGGACTTGGGGTAAAACCCTCTATGAATGGTCAGGAGCTTCCTTGTATTGATGTCAGTGGCTTCTGTCTTCTCCTTTGGCCATCTTATAATCCCAGCAGGGTACCTGATCATCGGCCTGGCGTAGGTGTTGATTGCTCGGACCTTGTTCTTGACATTCAGGTGACTATTTGCCTGACCATCTGCAGGTACTTGGTGATTGTGGCTTTTATAGAAGCCTCTTCATGGTTCCCATTTGCCTGCGGGATCCCCAGGTACTTGTAGCTGTCCTCAATGTGTGCAATGTTGCCTTCTGGTAGTTCAATCCCCTCATTCACTTTTTTTTTACCATTCAACTACACCTCTCCAGTCCAAATGACATTCCGTTGTCATTGCTGTAGATCGTAGTGTGGATCAGTGAAGCATTGCCTTGCTCACTCCTGGCATACAGCTTAATGTCATTCATGTAGAGGAAGTGGCTGACAATTGCTCCATTCTGTAGTCGGTATCCATAGCCAGTCTTGTCAATGATGAGGGGGGTTCAAGTCGAAGCAGAACAGCAGAGCGAACAGGACGTCTCCTTGATAGATTCTGCACTTTATCATGACTTGTGAAATTAGCTTGAAGTTGGCCTCTGCACAGTTCCTGATGAAGGCTCTTAGGGTCCTGTTGATCTTGTATAGTTCTAGGCATTCCACGATCCATGTGTGGGGCATTGTCATAGGTTTTCTTTTAATCATTATCAACCTGTGCACCAGGAAGTGCACAGGTTGATAAGCCTGGTTCTGCAGTCTTGGGCAACTGCTCTGTCTAGCAGTAACTGGTGTTTCGCCCCTCTGGGATTTCTGCCAATTCCTTTCTGTCCGCCACTCATGTATTGAGCCATGTGCCTGTTCTGTGTTTAGGCCTTTCATCCACACGTAAATGGCATTTTGGATTACTGAAACATGCATTTTTAAAAACTCCTTCCAGAGTGGAGTTTTTGTGTTTGTGTGTGGACAAGGAAAATGGAGATCGAGTAACGCAAAGTCAAAGGTGTGAGCCTTTTTTGCCGTAACGCTGTGCGCCACATTATTGTTTACATGAAATGAATTTCTACAAAAGCTTTCACGTGGGTATGAATTTTGATTGTGATTGTGTGTATTATTGTGGATGCACCATAGAGACTATAAATGAAGGCTGTACTTACCCATGTCGCTGGTTTCTGAACTCTAGATATGAAGTATCAAGATCAACATCTCCACTATCTCTATTGGTTCCACAAAATGCCAAGTGTGATGAGGAGGGGTGGGTCTGGCTGAGAAACTGCTTTGTCATTGGCTAATGACTTGTGATTGGCA
>NW_024582707.1:87562-88741 GCF_018398535.1 Haplochromis burtoni | reverse complement strand
GTTATTAGCCAATGAGCAGTGGAAAATACCATGGATAAGCCTCCTGTTTGAAATGTGATATGACCAAGATGTATAAAACAGATTTAATTTTTATTCCTAAGACAATGAAGTCATTAGCAAAGAGAGATCGTGCCTTCATTTTCCAGAAGCTACATCTATTTTTTTCTTCTATTTTTTAGGAAATCTTAGGAGTGAAGAAGGGCGAGGAAATGAAGAAAAAAGCAAGTTAGCTGTTCTGGACTTGCACAGTCAAATTCCTGCCACATACTCTTCAGTCAAAGAAGTGAATAGCTTTACTTGCACATTGCTTTGACCTGCAGCCACAGAATTACAGCTACCTTTTCTTTTGTCTAATGCTGCATTTGTGTTAGTTTTGCTATTGAAACTAAACATCATTAAAACAAAATTACTGCGAAACATAGAAGGACTTATAAAAAAAAATGGATGCATAGTGAAAATAAGCAAGATGTGAGAGAGTTCCCTGAAAAATGAGGAAATCAACACTCTGTATATCCTGGTTTTGCCTATATTTTGTCAAAGAGTTATGTATTATATTTCTGCAAATTGAGTTAAAGTGCCCTGGTGGTATGCAACTCTTGTTAAATGGAATGTGAAAAATTTTAAAGGTTATGGCTAATATTATTATGCTTAAAATAGCCTTAGCTTGACAGTCACTTTGTAACTTTGTAACACATTGCTAATACAGCTTTCTAGACACTGGCTGCTAGAACACTCCTTTGACATATTAAATTCCAATTTTTTCAGCTAATCACAGTCACTGTATTAGCCTTTATGTCCCTATATATTATGATGTAAATTGTTTTCCCCTCTAGCAGGCATTTTTGTTTTATTTTTTCTTCTTCTTTTTGTAATAAAGCACATTGAGGTCTGTCTCTGTAGAAGGCCTTCAGTGTCATAGTCACAGTATTAAAATCACTGTAAGGAGTATGTGGTATACCTATAACTAAAAGGATGTCCACTACCTGTTTAACAAAGGAATTGTTAGTTTTGTTTTAAAGTTCACTGATTTCATTCTTCTGTCTTTACAACATACTTCCTATGTGGACTTTAGAGTTCTTACTATATGCATTTTTCTCTCTTTTTAATATCTATGGCCTCTATTAAATGAGCATATGCCACTTTATCCGGGGCCGGGTCGCGGGGGCAGCAGCCTAAGCA
>NW_024582707.1:84861-86654 GCF_018398535.1 Haplochromis burtoni | reverse complement strand
CACCCCATACTCCCGCAACACCTCCCACAGGACACCCCGAGGGACACGGTCGAATGCCTTCTCCAAGTCCACAAAACACACAAAACACATTCTTGATAAAGCTGCAGGTGTCATGAATCGGCTGTGGCACGCAGGATGTAGGACCCAAAATGCAGGACACTTGAACGGAAGAGCATACTCAAATAGGCTGCTTTTATTGCAGTAGCAGAAAAAAAAAACCTCCATAAACAACAAACTTGCAAAAACCAAAACTAAAGTAGAAACTAATGCTAAACACTAAGAAACCTGGGGACGAGGCGCACAGAGTGAAAACCACACAGCATGAGGGGACGAAGCAACACTGACTGAGAGAAATGGCTAAAATACAATATTAAATTCCGGTTCTTTTGGATTCTTTAGGGCCAAGAAAGACACGGCTCAAAAGTGGTCCTTTTACTTTAAAAAAAAGATCTTTATTTTACATATCCGGGATATGGAGACCTGAGCACACAACACACAACCCCAGGTCTCAAGCACAAACGGAAGCCTAGGTATTTATATACTTGCTCTCTACGTCACACCACACTTTAAGTTTCAATCAAACAGCCTAGTTGGTTTCACTTTCTAGCTGCAAAAGCACGCTCTGCAAAAGCATGCAGTTTCCTGTCAGCACTTTTGGCACAGAGTGTACTCAGAGTTAGGCCTTTCTTATTTAAAGCAATTTAATCAGCATATAAACATTTAAGATGATAAATTTAAACCTCAACAGTTCCCCCTCTTTAACTAATTCTATTAGTTAAACTAATTAACTGACCCCCTCAATAACTACTGTTTACTAACAACAGATATAATTAGCTTTTCCTGGTCAAAGGGCCTACTTACGTTTATCACTCGTTGGAAACAGTCTCTTTAAAGTTAAGTTTTCCCACCCCCTCTGTGGATAACATAAATCCGGTCTTAGCACTATTTCTTGGGCAATTTACCTAACATAGAAATCCTGGAAACTATTACTAAAGTTGCTCTCATTGCTCTTCATTACTTTTATGGTCACATTTAACCTTAACAAGCTTTTAATCTCCTAAACAACACATTTTATTCAACTGTGGTGCTCTGTGCTTCTTTTGGGTGCCCCTCTCTGGTGGTTCTGTTCGGTCCGGTGCTCCCTGGAATCTCGCCACCCCCGTGGTCGCTGTGGTCCCAATCTCTCCTGCAAATGAAACAAACACCTTTCCTACTATGCCTCCCTAACTTATGATGTTCATCAATTGTTCTCTTAATTATTCAAACTTGGTTCAACCAAGCACGGTGGCACGGTGGTTAGCACTGTTGCCACACAGCAAGAAGGTCCTGAGTTCAATTCCACCATCAGGCCGGGGTCTTTCTGTGTGGAGTTTGCATGTTCTCCCCGTGTTTGCGTGGGTTCTCTCCGGGTACTCCGGCTTCCTCCCACCGTCCAAAGACATGCAGCTTGTGGGGATAGGTTAATTTAATCCAAATTGTCACTAGGTGTGAATGTGAGTGTGAATGGTTGTCTGTCCCTATGTGTTAGCCCTGCGACAGACTGGCGACCTGTCCAGGGTGTACCCCGCCTTTCGCCCTATGACAGCTGGGATAGGCTCCAGCGCCCCCCGCGACCCTGAAAAGGATAAGCGGAAGCGAATGGATGGATGGATGGATGGTTCAACCTATCATGTTGGTGACTCTCTAATCAAAAGCATTAACCTAATTATGCGTATAAGCATGTTAGCATCTATCCATCGGCCCTCAAGGTCCTTCCTACAATATATCAATTCAGTCAGTCCAGGTTTTCATCT
>NW_024582707.1:82623-84322 GCF_018398535.1 Haplochromis burtoni | reverse complement strand
TTTGATTTCATTTTGCTCTTAATGTAACGGTACATTCTAATTATACTTTACCAGACTTAACCAAAATATATGTGCTTTCCTTACTTTGCTCCTGTTTTAAAGGAAAAGACCTTGGTCACTTCGACAAGTGTTTGTTATTCTATAACTGCATGTTATATGAAAAGTCTAGCAATCGCCTCTGTGACTCATAAATATTACTTTTGTTTTAGTTATTTTCCTCTATAAACTTTAGTCGACTTCTACAGTGGCCTATTTTGTTAATGGCACAAGTTAAATCAAAAAGTTTCTCCCCTTTAGCATTTGGCATTTTCCCAACAATATAATCTAGTACCATAATCTAAACCCAGTCAATAAAACAGAAATTTTCTTTTTAAAGCAAACATCAGCAACCCAAAATCAGCAGCCAAAAGATTAAGTCTGCAAAGCATCCCCTTTCTCTCCCCAACCTAGTCAATTGTTTGTCCCCCTTTATTCATGCTAACCTTGGTCCAGTTGTCAGTCCAGTCACAGTCCAGTCATTCACACGCATCCACTCAAAAGAAAAAACAATTGTCTATCATTTTTGGTCTGGATTGACACGCGGCAATCCTTTTAGACAAGAACTCGAGGTTCCCACAGGTAGCCTTCTCCTCAGCCAGTTGTAATCTGGAAAAGGTCACCTTATATTTGCTCTCCCGAAAATGTTGATTCCCCACCTTAAATAACAGCATTCCTTGTCCTCAGCCAGTTCAACCAGAAACTCGGCCTGAACGTTTCCAGTGATGTTAACCTATAACTTTCTTCCGACCGCTGCATGTGGAAAATAACAAAACTGAGACATTTTCATTATTATCATCAGTGCTTAAACGACCCACTTCTCTCTCTCCAGCCAGAAATACCAATTTATTTCATGTATTCACCTTGATAAATGTGAGCATGTTCTTCCTTGCGTTCATTTTATGTAGTCATGTTAATGGAGTGTAAGCTGCTCCTTCATTGCATATGTATTTTATAATCAGGTTTAACTCATGCCTCTTTGCACTGAGCTGTGGATTCAAACTATCTCAATTCTGCTTCTCCCCAAAAATAATTTCACATGTAACCATTTGTATGTGTTTTCTACTCATTAATCTAATTCTTAGTTTCTCTCTTTATTTTTACCCTTTTTTAAATTTATTTATTTATTTATTTTTACCTATTATTGTGATGTGGTAGACATTCCTAAACCTCCATGAATTCAGCCTGCAATCCAATTTTCCCATATGCATTCACCATATGGCGTCCAGTTTCACCTCTCACAGTTTCCTGTGGGGCCTCGCAGATCAACACAGGCCCAAATCAGATGTTTCTTCTCTCCATTGCTTCTCTCTTGATCTTTTCAGTCTTTTCTTTGAGGATTACTCCAAGCATGGCAAATATGAAACTCGGTGTCAAGTGCTTTCCCACAGTTATTTATCCCACTGTTCTTACCAGCCTGTAATTCACCGTGCATGTTGCATCACGTGCTTCCTTACATGCTGTTGCTGGAGTCGTCAGTATTATAGTTCAGTTGCACTGTCTTTTTGCCTGCTGTTAATTCTTCAAGTACACGGTGTTCTTTCTGTCTTCTGTCTTCATCAGGAGATTGACTGTCCTTTAAGCTTCTTCTCAGGATAACAAGACAATGAGAGGTGAAGCTGTCAAATTTTAAGCCAAAGGCTGGCCTGTTTTCCTCCCAATT
>NW_024582707.1:43751-63624 GCF_018398535.1 Haplochromis burtoni | reverse complement strand
GATACTATAATTTTAGATAGTGCATAATTTCCTGGTAATATAGTGGAAAAACAAACAATATTTCCCAACCTTACATGGAATATACCCTGTACTTTTCATATTATAGAGTGCATTAACCCTTCCCAAGTTCTGGGCATTTTACAGGAAAAGAGACGCATTATACTGCAAGTATACTGTAATTTTGAGTACAGCATAAGTACAAAAGGATAGTTGAGTAAAAGAAAATCCATAATGCATATCAACATAGTAAATATTAAATAACAAAGTTAGAAGAGAAGGTCAAGTTGCTCCATAATAAAGCCCAGGAAAGTAAATTGTACTTCAAAATGGGGAAATATTGTTTTTCTGCAAAATTACTAAGGAACTACACACTACTTAAATTTGTTATGTTGTACTTAAAACTTCTTAAGATGTAATTTGCTCACCCTTTGCTGTAATATACCTGTAAGTTGAGTGAGGATAAGCCAAGTATAATTTTTCCCTTGTGTAATGTAAAACCTGACTTGTTACACCCTTATTCTAATGTACCTACCTTTATGTATTTGTGTGTAATTATAATTAAATTGTCATTTCAAATAAAATACCTTAAAATTCCATTAGAGGGGAAACGCCCTTAGTCGAGGACCATTTTAAAAAGTGTAAAAACGGCCTACAATTGCATGACTTTATGTAATGCTTTTTTCACAAAATGGTCATATTGTATGTAAATATAAATGATGCACGACAAATGCATGACATCATTAAAGTGTATATGAGCTCGCTTCATGTTACTGGCGTTAATAACTAGTAATTATAGAAATTAAAAGCTTAAGTTTTAGGATTTCCTTTTTCTTTTATGGCTTTTTACTTTGTATGATGGTGTGTTTTTTTGATCATTACATTTCTATCTGCACTCGTGTAAATTCTGCTTATGTTATTAACTGTGAGCGTTAATGTGTGTAACTCTACTCACCTCAACTCGAATGCACTTGAGTTGTGTGAGTTTGCGTGGGAGAAAGAAAGCAAGAGCACGACATGCAGCCAAACTGGCAGGTGCACAAGAATGTTTAATGTTATATAATTTAGCACAGTTTTTGTGACCTGGAAAGAAATAATCCTCATGTTACACCTCTACAAAGAAAATGAGCGACAGAACAGCGCAGTGTGTGTGTGTACGTGTTGTTCTCTGCCACAGAGCAACTAAGCCAACTCAAAGAGGGAGAAACGAGGAGCAGGGGAATGCAGTGAATGAGATAAATGTTTTTTCTTCAAAGGAGCCCAGCCTGTGGCGCCGTGCTCTTCCTCTTTTTTCCTCTCGTTTAATTAAGAAAGCAATCCCTCCTTCCCTTGAGCTCCCTCACTCTTAGTCTCACTCGTTGTGGTGGAAGTCACATTTAATAAATGATCATGATGATAATGGGGAGAGGGGGTTGGCAGGGAACAGTGTGTCTTTTATGCATGTGTATCATATATGGTTTCAATTGGTCTGATATAAAAAAGCAGACAATTAACTTACGGTTTTTTTTATATCAACAATATTTTTTTATCCTTTGGAGGTGCCTGATCCCATGCTGCCTAATGGTACAGAAGTGGCATTTTGTCATGCATTATATTACTGTGTATAGGAAAAGTGAAGCTGTTTGAGAACATCTAATGTCTCTATACAGAGCATAAGCTTTACACCAGAAGTAGCTTCCCAGAAAATTAAATATTTTTGCCACTGAAACAATCTCCTTTATCAAAATGTTATAGACTCTGTTATAGACACGTCAACATTTGAACTTTGGATTGGGTAATTTTTTTTGGAGAACATGTGAACATCTATGGCAGGTGCAGGAAATATAAATGATTAATAATTTATTTTATTTTTTTTACAAATATCAACATTGTTGTTATCAACATAAATATGAATACAGATTATTTATAAACAAACATGATTTATTATGTGTTTCTTTTGATTTATTCAGTACATGTGAGTGTTTTTTTGTTATTTTACATTTTCCTGTTTTCTTTAACTGGCTTATTTATTTAATAATCAACTTATTTGTTTGTAACCAGGTTAAAACAGCCATTTATTAAAATGTGTTGAAATATTAAAAAAAACATTGAAATCCATGTTAAAATGTAAAATAATAATCGTTAAAGTGTTTAGAAAAATGTGTTTAATAAATTGCATTTGCATTACAAATGGTTCATTTTTACAAGTATCCTGTTTTATTGTGAAAAGTTCATGATTGTAAGAGGAAGTGAATGTGGTTGTGATTGGTAGCTGGACTGAGAGAAGAATGGAAAGTATGAGACGTTTGTGTAAGTATGAACTGGACTATCTGTTTGTTTGTTTAATGTACATTTTGCAAACTGCCTGTGAGAAGCCGAGGACATTTCTGGTTGAAGTCCGTGCAGCTGCTCACTTTTGTTTTAGCGTCAAAAGCCTGCACTATCATGCAGATGTCTGCTGATTCTGCATTCCTTCACACATAACTGTTATGATCTAGTCCCATTTCGGAAGGTGGCATACTGTTCCAGATCATTTTCCAATAATTTCATTTGATTTTCTCAGCTGCAGCTGTAAACAAAACTACAGGAAAATGAGCCTAAAGGTTACATGTCCTCCACCCTCTGGAAATATGGGACTACAGAACCTCAAGAAGCAATATAAAAACAACATCTAAAATGAGTCTAAATTTGACATTGAAAAGACGTCCACAACGAGCACATTTGGATTATAAATAGCCCGAACATGGGACATCTGAAAAAAAAAAAACGTTGCCTGGCGTTACAAAACAACCCCATTAGTGGACGAAATTGGACGTCCAAATAAAAGAGGTCACTCCAAAGTCATTTTGTGCAGTACATGATGTTTTCCCAAATGTCTCAAAATTGCTATTTTCCATTTAAAATACATGGAATTCATGTCCTGTTTTCTTTTAGATTATCAAATATAAGTTTTTTCCAATCTAGTGCTGGTAGGTGGCAGGACATTCTGGTATTTCTCTTTTTTTTCTTTTTTTCCTGATTTTTTTCCCCATATTCATGTGTACCTATCTTTGAGTATTAGTATGTAAATATGATGGCATTGTAATTTTAAATAAAATATGTTGAAATTACATTTATTTACAGAGTAATTACACCTTCAGACATGGGCCACATTACAAAGAGTTACCAATAGTTTTATTAGTTTTCCGTTTGTATGACCTTCTCTCACGATAGGTAACACAAATTTTAAGTGCTTGGCACAAAGTAAATAGTTTAAGACTGAGTTACTAGTGATTTACTTGCACACTGTCACTTGCAGTGCTATGCTTGTGGGAATGGAAATGTCATCAATATCAAGCAAATTATTATATGTCCAAGTATTGCTTTTATCACATCGAGTTGGTCTTCACGGTTGAGCATTATTGTCTGCCCACAAGCGGATATCTCCAAAATAACAAGCAGCTTGGGTGAACTGATAGCAGGCTCAGTTTTTTTTATGTTGAAGCAAAAGCCAGCATAAACGTTGTTTTGACAGAACATGAAATCTACTCAATTTGCTCAAAGAGGTCTCCAGAGAGCCCTGAGCTTCTTTGGATACTCCCTCTGAGGAGATTTAAACACACACTGTGTCCTCTGCCCCACTTCCTGCAGAAAGCATGTTACAACAAAGTGACTGAAAACAGGCCTCCAAAACCAAAACCAAAGTGAGGCATGCTCAAGATAATTTTCCCAGATACGTTCTGTCCAGTGAAAATGATGGTTGTGCAAACTGAGCAGGGCAGAGAGGAGAGCCCTTTTTCCTGCAACACATTTAAAAGCTCATCCATTTGGATTTTCATACAAGAACAGTAAATTCAGTAGATCCATGCGCACCACATGATCCCCACCAACAAGGCGCTATCGACATTTTTTTTTTATTGCTATGTCTGGTTTCTGCTATCTTATTACTATATGCATATTTGTATTGTACAGCACTTTGGTCTACCAGGTGTGTTTTTAAAGTGCTATATAAGTGAATTTTATTCTGAGAAGGTATTGTAAGTCTTCTTGCGTCACAATCTAAAGGATTTAACTCGGATTCAATAGCAAACTGATTGCTGGAAGAAAAGGTAAGTGTTGCTTTTCGTGATGTTCTTGTCTAGGCCTGGGCAGTTACACTAATTACATATAGGCAGTTCCTATCACAGCAGCGTGAAGCAACTAAGTGGAAAAAAGTCATTTAAGGCTTCAGTAGTTACAGAAGAGTGAAAAATTAAATAAAAAATTACCATGAAGTGTTTTGGCCACCAATAGCCTAAAAGTGGGGTTCAACTTGATTGGATTGTATCGGCTATAAAGAGCCGCAGAATATAATTCATGTCATTTTTATAGTAATCAAATTACTCGATTCTCTTTTACTTTTTTCCCTCCCAACATAGCATTAGGCTTTATAGAATGTGAAATCAGAACTTGGAGATCAGTCTAAGAAGAAAGAAAACTATTCACATATGTCTGTGAAGGTTCTCAGGTGCACACTTGCAACAGACCCCTTAAAACATAAATTACTGTCGAGGAGAACGATACAGGAAGCCGTCAAATTATACAGGGACCATACTGTGCACTAAAAAAAATATTTAAATACCTTTGCACTTGTGTTGACCATTTAATAGACTTTAATACTCTGGGGTATTTACAGACCGTAATAATATTAACTTTTTATTTATTCATCAGGAAAAATACCTGCACATAGAGAGAAAGCTGATTGCACTGCAGATAAAGGTCATGAAAGGTTAGTGACTTCTCCCACTGCTCACAGTCGGTTCTCAGTCAGCAATTGCGAACGGAGGGAGAGAGGTGAGAGAGAGACAGACGGAGAGAGAGGAGGAAGGGGAAAGTGAGAACAGAGGAAATAACCGTAGCTCAAAGAAGGGTCCAAAAAATGGAGGGAGTGAAGGAAGCAAATTAAAAATGAGAAGAGAGTATAGATAGGAGGAGGATGCGAGGTTAAAAGAAAGAGTGGGTTGAGTAGGGTTTCACAATTAGATCATTGATGGATGGATGGCATTTAGCTCCCCTCTACTTACGGAAATAACTAATTAAGCGTGTGCATGTATGTGTGTCTGTGGTCTCGGTATTAGAAATGATATGGGACCTATATCTTTTATCTTTAAGCTGCAAGTATTCACAAGTGTCACGATCCTGGGTCTTAGGACCCAGTGTTTTGAGTTTTAGTTCATTTTGATGTTTATAGTATGTTAAGCTCATTAGGCTCCTATGTTCATTTGCTTATTAGTTCCCCCTTGTGTTTCCAACCCATGTTAAGTCTCCCCTGCTCTTCATGTGTTTCATGTCTGTGTCTTACGTTGTCAAGTTCCGGTTATCATGTCTGCGTCTCATTATGTTTCCTATTTTATTTGGAAGAGATCCTGTGCTTTTATATCATGGTTTATGTTTTGAGTCCTTTGATGTACTGTTTCTTGTTTCCCTGGATCTCAGTTATGGTTATCTTAGGTTTAGCTCTTTGGCTTTGTTATATGGCTTCCCTGTGTTCCATGTTATGTCCACTGTGATGTTTTGTACCAGTTTCAGGTTCCTATGTTCTGTCTCCCCAGTTGCTGTTAAGTTTGCGTGTTTTAGAATTCAGTCAGTGTGTTTCCTGTTTTACTTTGAAGGTCCATGCCTCATGTGAGTGTTTCTAGTTTTGCGTCTGTCTCGTCCAGCCTGATTACTCTCCCAGCTGTGCTCCCCTTCTGTGTCTCATTCCCTCGTTATCCCTCTGTGTATTTAGGCTCTGTGTTTCTCTTTGTCAGTGTCGTAGTCTCCATCATAGCTGTGTGATTTTTCCCTGTGGCTCCTTGTGCTTTAGTTTTCCCAGTTTAGTTTATTTTGTATTGTTTTTCGTGTCCCACTCCACGCCAGCAATAAAGCTGTGTTTTTTTGAGTTTACCTTTTGTCTCTGTGAGTTTGCGTTTGGGTCCTCTCGTGCCTGCCACACAGCCGAAACATGACACACAAGTATGTCATGTTTAAGGGAACTTATTACGTATCCTGGCTGATAGACTAATGGCTATAATCCTCCTACTAAAACAGTCTGTAAAGAGGATGAGCAGTGAGAAAAATAAGTCGACGTGGAGATAAAATAAGGCTAAATGCTGTTGTTTTTAGAAATTTTGCAAACACCGTGTTACATTCAGATATGTGTTATGAATAATACTGTTAAAGTCTGGCACCAAAACTGGCTCCAAAAAGTAATGACAGCAGGCAATTTGAAGCGCCCCACCTCTATTAGTAGGAGGTTTACGCTTTTCCAAACACAAATTGGTCCAAACATTTCTTTTTGTACCTTTTCTGTCCTAAATAGTTTATATATTACCATTTTATAAACACTTTCTATTTTTTTTTATTATTTTCATTTAATGTGCGATTGCTTTTGTGGAAGCACTCCAACACTAATAATAACCCAGTGGTAGTATACACAACATAATTGGCACGATACATTTTTGTAACAATAATTTAAATAATTGCACTCCTTTCCTTTTTTTTTTGCCTGTCCCGTTTGGTTCTTTTGCCATCAGAATTATTGTCTAAAGGCAAAGAAAGATGCCCAACAGATTTACGTTACCAAATGGACCATCCCGGCCTTGCCGTATTGGTCTATTTGATTCACATTTGCTTTTATTGTTTATTTTATTTTATTTTCACTTGCTACACACGGGACAGACTTGACTGGGGAAAAGAAAGGGGAGAAAGAAAGAGGGAAAGCAAAAACAGTGGGGAGGAGGCACTGTGATAAAGGGCAAAAAACAAAAACCAACAAAACAAACAAACAAAAATACATATATCAATCACCTGGATCACCTGTTGAGAAAACAAGCAAAAAAGAGAGAGCAATATAAAAAACAACATCATCACGATGATCTATGTGAATACAACAGTAAATACTAAATATTGAATATTATTGTTCAGCATTTAAGATCGACAGCGCACAGTGTGCTTTGAGGTAGGAGACAAAAAGGGTGTAGTTTGTGTGTGTGAGCACATGTGTGTACACCTGTGAGCATGAACGCGCTTGTATTTAAAAGTTTCCTTCATGTAATGATCTGCTAGAGGGTGTGGGGGGGCCACAGCCCCATCCACCAGGGCATGAAGCAGGTATGGAGGAGATCCAGGCTCCAGACATCCAGAGGCCCTCAGAGCACAAGAGACCAAGGAAGACCAACAGAGGGGCAGCCGCGCCACTATCCCAGAAAGAGCTGAGGAGAGCCCCAGATGAGGGCTCACTCAGCAGCCACGGAGCAGAAGCCAGGGGGGGTTGCAGTGACGTGCCCGTGAGCTCCGCCGGCAGCCAGCTGTGCCTAAGTGACCGAGTCCCAGGCCGAGAGGCCGAGGGCACCCCACCTCCGAAGGGGCCCGAGCGAGCCCCAGGCTCCAGGCCCTGACAAGCAGCCACCGGGAGTGAGCCGGTGTGTACCTGGACGCCCATCCCCGGACACAAAGAACCACCAACGCACCGATGTCTGAGGGAGTCCGCCACTGGCAGGGGAATTGGTAAGGGGAGATAGGCCTCCATACCTTGGAGGGCCTGAGATGTCCCTAGAGAGGTGGTGTCTGATACGCGACCTGACATATAGACACTGACACCCCTTTCCTTTTAACATGAAACACATGAGTTTTCATTTCAGATGGAAAAACATTAATATTATATAAATTTCCTGAATTAATACATCATTATGAAGAAGATTACTGCTTAACTATTTTGGACTGAACCACAGATATGCAAAAACCAGGATGGTAGAATTAGTTGGTAGTTTTATTTTTAACTTTTTGTACTATGACAGTTTTATACTCTATGTTTTCTCCATTCTGTTATGTATCTTTTACCTATAGATAGTGAGTATCTGTTCCACTTTCACTTTGCTTAATTTCAATCTTTTACTCATTTGAAATTAGGAGAAAAGGACTCATGAACGCACCAGACTGCATACTACTACTTGCTTAGCAATTAGACCATATTGCTATACAAAGCTTTTACGTGACTTTCAAAGAAAGCATCCAGTGCAATTTCCTAAACAGTAACAGTCCATTGCCTAGATTCTACACAGCATACTTCTGCCAATGTTTATGTTTTACACTGTATTTTTCCATTTTATATAATTTATCCACAGGCTTTATCCTAAAATATTTTATTCCCTGATCCATCTGGTATTCATCTGGGTAGCTAATTTACCCCGTTGATTATAATGGAGGATTGCCAGTACGCCAAGAGGGTTGTCCTCAAACAGACTGTGTTTTAACAGAGGTGGTTCCTCAAATATTAAAAAAACAAATTTCAACCAGTACTACTCTAAGTTTTGGTTTACAAGTTATGTTTCAATTAAAAATATTTCTCCAGAAGACTTGTTTTTTTTCCCTTTCTACTAAATCTAAACGATTTGAATAAATTCATAAAACAATTACAAAAACTGGGTTTACTAGAAATATACATGGTTAAGATTAAAAAGGACTACAAAATAAAAGATTAGTTCTACAAAGGAGCAGCATGGTAGTGCAGTGGTTAGCACTGTTAGCCTGTCTGTGTGGAGTTTGCATGTTCTTCCCATGTCTGCATGGGTTCTCTCCAGGTCCTCCAGCTTCCTCCCACACTCCAAAAACATGCAGTTTGTTGGGTTTGGTTAAGCTGGTGTATCTCAATTGGATCCTCATGCTATGGCAGCTTGGATAGCCCACCTCCGAAACACCATAACAGTAAATTGGATAAGTGAAAGAAAATGGATGAATGGATAGTTTTCCAACACTGGTGTCTTACCGGGACATTTTAAAAATTTTAATCACTGTAGCTAGCGTACAGCATTATTGGTACATGCTGCACAATCAATCCTCAGTCAAAACAGTGCTTGCTTGTGAAAACAAACCAATCTGTACAAACCTCAGCCCCATCTGACTGAAGAAATGAATAAGCCTTCAGTTTCATATATTTGAGTCTGAATGCACTGTCAGCATGTGACGTGTGTTATCGCCACCACTTTGTAACTGAGAGCAGCGGGTGGTCGAAGCTTGTTCTGAGTGTCTTTCTGAGAGGTCTCACCTTGCGTGCTGCTGTGATCTGTTTTTTACAGCTTCAGGAACTATGCCAGTAGACTGTGGACAAACATCAATTTGAGCACTTTATTATAGTTAGGAATTACAAAAACTGTTTAAGATATCATTGTCTCTGGGATTAGCAATAAGAAATTAGTTGGTTGTTTCAGTCACGATAAAGGTCAATGGAAAGATATAATATGCAATTCTAGGTTGCGGGGGAGAAGTTTTAGTGCTCATAAAAAATCAGAGTGAGAGAGAAACTGATGAAAGGGGGGTAATCATCAAGATAATTGTCAGGAATGAAGAGATGAATAAGAATACACAGACTGAAAGCTTTTATGCCAAATGTTAAAGTGACAAAGTGCTCTTGAGGAAGAGAGGAAACATAGTCAAACACAGCTTTTTTTGCTAAACCCCACCTAAAGGACAAAGTGCTCTTCAAGTATTCTGAGCTACTGGCAAACACTTGTCGTGCTCACACGCATGCACACACACTTTCATCCAGTGCTGTGTGTTTAGAAAGCTCTACAGATATATGACACTCACCTGAACTCCATTCAAACATGCACGCACACACACACAAACACACACACTTCAGCTTCTAGGAAGGGATTAAACTCAACCTCCTCATACTGTACCTTCACTGTGCTGCATGTGGCTCAGCTGGTGTTAAATCGGCACACACTTACACACTCACACACTGCCTTGGTATTACTTTTACTTTCAGTGCCAAAAATAACCACTGTGTCATGTTGAGAGAAACATAATTTTTTCATAGGCACAAACTAGTTGTGGAATACTTCACTGTGTTTATATTTCATAGAAATACAGTATGCACTCATAGCTGATCACTGTTGAGTGGATTAATTTTGAATGCAAGACTTGCTTCCGCACACACGTTCTTCTCTTTCTGTCCCACGCATATACAAGTTCAGAACAAGTTAAGACACGAGTAGAGTACAGACATGTTGTTCGGCTGTTTACAGTGGAAGCAAGCGTTTCATTATTCATGTTGATTAAAGAACATCTCTGTTTTTGTGTTCCACTAACAGGCCAAACAAGAGGACAGGAACAGAAGGAAAACAGTAATTGTCTTCATTACCAGCAGCCTTCATACACTGCGCAACACACACTCAAACACATTCAGCTTACTGCTTACCATGTTTAAATGACTGACAGCTGAAACTGCCATTGTGTTGAGTTGCTTGGAGTATTCCTTTGTCTTGATTGTGTAGGTTTGTTCACAATGCTGGCTTGGTTTCTATTCAAATCTAGTGCAAATTTTAATTGAATCTGCAGAAAATCTGCAAAAGAGAACCATCCACAGCTGTTATGCATAAATAAGAGGTTTGCCTAATTTTTTTTTAAAGCAGCAATAATCCAGTTGAAATTAAACCAACCATCTGAAGAAGAAGAAAATATGATGCATGTATGACATTTCTGTGTGTTTCACCTATTAAATTCAGAAAGTTTCCTTTTCATAATGCACATGTTTGAAGGTTTTGTCTGCAACAACAAGAGAAGACACTTCAGTGGGAATTTAAATAGATTAAGCAATGCTATTGTTCATTTGTACAGCAGTACTGTCATTATGGCATTACTAGAAAAGGGCTGGGATTAGATAACATCAAAAAAAAGACTCCATTCTGAAGAATGTTTCATGGTTATTAGATATTGTTTCTGTAATTAAGTTTTAATGAAAACGTGTGTGCTGAAAGTTGCACCCATGATAAAATTCTACTACAACACCAACTTATGTATAGCATAATACCTATAATCAATTCAGAGGGACATACAGTACAGTACATTCATGTTGTAGTAGTGATCTTGTGAATGTTTGATAAAAAGCAGGTGCTCATGAATATTCAAAAAGAGGGGAAATTGTCCAAATGTGTGCTGCTTTTCAGCCTAAAAAACATCCACATGTATGTATTTGTAGTTAACGTATACGGGATGAAAATATGTTTCCATGTATACTGCCACTTGTGTGAGTACTCGTGTTTTCTTCTGTCGACGTTTCAGCTATTCAAACCGTGTCATAGGTTTGATAAACCCTCTTCTCTTCAAGCATCTTGTCTTTCATTAGTATGCATGGTTGGGTTCACCATTGGTTCACAGAATGAATGAATGCAGTAAACTGTAAGAGCTGTCTTTGTGCCAGCAACATTGCAGTCATTTTGATTTCTCAAGGTTATTTTTCTCTGATATGCATCCAAGAAATGCCACTGTGTTGTGACAGCCAACAATGAACTACTACAATCTGTCATGACACCTGTTTGCACTTTTTTGGTGAGTTCGTTTTATATATAAATATATGGTGGTTTCATCATCAAATAAGGTCTAGACTCAGTTTGTTAGCATGTTGACTTCAGTTGATACAGCATTTCTTCAATACAATACAGGCCATCTTTGACTTAACAATAACATTTCTAAAAATGTTTTTATATACTTTTGAATGTTTTAAGATTAATAACTTACAACTCCCCCTTTAGCAGACTACAGTAAATTGTCTGTACTTTCACTGGTACTACCGGTGTTAACCTAATTAAAAAAAAAAAAATTAAAAAAAAAAAAAAAAAAAAAATCAGGAATTTACACTAGAAATCATATTTTATATATATTGCTAAATGCACTTAAATGCTAAACTGAAAAGAAACAGAAGATAAAACAAATAGAAGAAACTACTAGTATGTCTACAAAAATTCAGATAACAGATTTTTTAAAACTGGTTCTTAACACATTTAGGCATTACACCATCTTCATCTTTGAGAGGACATTTGTACCATCACATGCTCGGACTCCCAGTGATACTTACATGTGGATGTTTTGCCCCAACAGTCATAAACACTTTCCAGATTGCAGTTTATCTATGTGCTGCAGTGTTGGATGTGGGTACTGTTAGGCGGTTGAGAGTGTTGAGGGAGAGCAAGGTTGTGCTTTTTTCATTGATCCGGATTCCACTGCAAATCCCCCTTTAAAGGAGTGGGTTGGTCATAAGGCAAACCTTTTTAAATTTCTAAATTACTGCCTGGAAGGAGCTATCAGACGTGATGATACCACAGTAATAGTTTTTACCTCTCGACATCATGAAGAAATATTAGACCAGGTAATAATCTGTAATTCTGATGACATAATCAAAATCATTAAATTTCTCTTTGCTTGGGGTTTTAATAATACATTCAAATCATGAAGAGAGGTCTGTATGGCCAAGAAAGGTTGATTACACTGAGTTCCAGCTGAATATTAACACATTCAGGTCGACAGTGTCAGTGCCATGTACGTGAAAGGTTGTTTAAACATGCAGGCCTGCTTGTGTTCATACATCATAATAGTTTAATTGCCGGTAACTTATTTTTCCTCTGCTCAGCTCAAACTTACACATACAAACAATTTAGTTCAGTTCAATCAAGGTTTATTTATACAGCCTTAAATCACAACAACAATCACCTCAATGTGCTTTAGCCTGCACTAAAGACCCTACAGTAACACACATACACAAACACACAGATGCAAACCCAATTTGTAGTGCAGGCTTTTCTTAAACATACAGGCAATGACAGTAGTGTTAATAAATATCCAACTGCCGTGCACAAATGAAATACAGCCATGCACACACACATACACACGCATGTACACATTCAATGAGCTCACAAGTCGTAATCAGCTGCCATAAAAACCTTGGTGTAAACCCCTGCCTCCCCCTTAAATCCCAATAATTTCACTGAGGCCAATTCTCAGCAGGCTCTTTCAGCACACTGACATACCTTCAATCACACAGAGAGACACACACAAGCACTGTTGTATTCCATGTTTCAGATTACGCCTTAGGTTATTATAGTGAATATGAGGGGTGGAGATGGTCAGATGCCTAGTTTGTCTGCTGATCAATTGAAGCCAATGACCTATTGAAGACAACATCATGGAGCTTACACCTTGTAAAAAACATGTATGTCCCTTCATGAGATACCAAACATACTCTTGATTTCAAATACAACTAAGATGCAAAATGTATCTCCTTTTTCCTTCTTTGACTTTCAAGAATCCTACTTCTCTTCCCTTATGTTTTGATGTACCTACGACCCAAGCACCTACTTATAAGCTCCAGAGAGCTATTTTCTCATTCCTCATTATAGTTCACCAACTTCTTATGTAACATATTTGTGGGGAGTGATGAGCAGCTTATATCCTGTATGCAAAAGTATAACTACAGAAATCCTTATTCAAAAACAAAAGCCTAAAAGATTTGTAAAGCAAACAGAGGGCAGTAACAAACAACTGATACAATGTATCTGTATCTGTATCTGAAATTATTTCAAACTGGTTCTCAAATGGTATCCACAGTCACCAGATCTTAATCCTACAGAGGGATGTGGTGGAATGTGTGATTTACATCATGGATCTGCAGCAACTATTGTTATCATGTCAAAATGGATCAAAATCACTAAGGAATCTTTCCAACACCTTGTGAAGTCTCCACAATGAATTATGGCAGTTCTGAAAGCAAAAGTGGGCATAACCCGCTACTAGCTAATCAAGTGACAGATGATAAGTGTGCATTAAAGAACATTTTTGTAGACTGTGTAGCTTTTTGGAAAATAATTTCGATTTTCATGTCAAGAATGCGAGGCAAATTGGTAGTTTCCAACGCTTCCAGTTTTGTTCATTCGTCTCTTTTCTATTAGAAAATAAGGTTTCATTAAATTCTTAATGCAATTGTCCATCCATCCATTTTTAGGTTCTTTTCTGGGTCTGGTTCCCTGATGTATATATAAGTCAACAAAGAGATATAACCCCTTGAACATATCTTGGGTCTGCCCCATGATTTTCTCCCACCAGGACATGGCTAGCAGGTGCCTAGGAGTAATCCTGATCAGATGTCTAAGACACCTCATCTGGCTCCTTTCAAACTGGAGGAATAGTGACTTTATTTTGATTTGTTTCTGTAATCTTATTCTTTCAATCACTACCCAGAGTCCTTGTGCCCATAAATGAGGGCAGGAATGTAGACTGACTGGTAAATCAACAGCTTTGCTACATCCTTGAATATCCCTGAGACAATAAAGAGCTGGTCCAGTTTTCCACAACTAGGATGAAAATACCATTTTTCCTCCTGATTCAGCTAGCAGACCAATCGTCCTTCCCAGCACTCTGGCATAGACCTTTCAAGGGAGGCTCCAGCGTATGAAGCTGGAAGAAGCTCACTGGTCCCCCTTCTTGAAAAGGGAACCACCATCCCAATCTGTCTGACTTCCAGGCAGTGTGGCAGAGGTGTGTCATCCAAGAGCTTTGAAAACCTCACAATGAATCTCATCCACCCCAGGATCCTGGCTACCAAGGAGCTGTTTAGCTACCTCAGTGATCTTGCCTCAAGTGCTAGGCAATCTACTCCATTCCTCTAAAGAAAGCATGTCAGTGGGATTCAAGTGAACCTTAACATATTCCTTTAATACGTTAAGGTTAGAAGTTAGAAGCACCGCAGCCATGGTGTGTAGTGTGGACAGCTAGACCCTAACCGATCTGGAGTTTCATAACAGTTTGCCAGAACCACTTCAAGGTCCACCAAAAGTCTTGTCACTAAGCTCTTCCCACACCTAGGGTTTTGCTTTGGTTGTTTCTAGCGTGAACCTCAGCTTTTCCAATTGCCTATCAGCTGCTTCTGTAGTCTTACATGCCATTCAAGCTCAACATGACTTCTGCAGCTTGACAGCTCCCTTCACCTCTTGTGTTCACTATCTGATTTATACAATATTACATACATATTAAAACATTAGATATGCTGTAACTGTCATTATATTCAAATTATGTTTTCTCATAGAACAAAGAATTTTGTGATTTTTACATTAACTGATGACATGGTCATATTTAGAAGTCTTAACTAATCATTCATTTTGACACAATAAGCTAATGTTGCAGAATAACATATTTGACATGGGTGCAAATGTTGCCATTGATGTGACAGATGATGTTAAAACATTATATTTCAGTGAAAAAAAATGTTTGTTTTTTTTTTATCTGTAATTAAATCCTTAAAAAAGTTAAAAAGAGCAGCGACAGCAGCCAGATGTAGATGAAGAACATGACATGGGTAGACCATCATTCTAGCATGGAGGAAGAGAGGGAGGCAGAGGTTTGTGACCACTACATTAGCCTCTGTGCTTGTCTCCCTCCAGCACCATTAGCATATCATTAGAAAACATCTGAACTCACAGATGTTGGACGCTTAGCCTGGCAGGTTTGCTGGGAAACCAACACACACAAACACATGCACACACAGGCTCACTGCAAAGCTAATGTGTTCTCTTGGTGAACACACCACATCGAGACACACAATGAACGCCCAGATGTTTTTTGCTGGCTGATGGCAGGATGAGAGAAAAGGAGAAAGGACATGGTGCAGATCTGACTTAGAGGCCAGATAGAGAGATGCAGAGAGAGATTTTATTTCCATCCATTCACTTAAAACTACAATACAAAATATTACATATGTATATGCATCACTATCAATGCAAGCCAAAGTGACAATTCTCATAGCCCTACGGGTGCTCAAATGCACATGTATGTGTTTAGATCTCTATGTCTGTATGCACTGGTAAACTTCCATTGGCAGCACTGCACATTTATGTGTGTGTGCCTGAGCCTGAATGTTCAAATGGTCATATTATCAAAGCAGTTTAAAGCCATCTGCCAGCCTTTGGGGACAGTGCTGTCTGTGATCTGTCAAACAGTTTGCATTTAGTCTGCCTTGCCAGAAACCAGGCAGAGCATTTAGACAAGGTGTGTGAAGATCCAGGACCACTGCACAAGAGGGTAATCATTATCTGACAGGCACCCAGGGATGGCATTTAATGGTTTTGGCAACCGGCCCAGCTAAGTCATTTGCCTGCTGGCTCCAAACTATCTCCACAAGGATTCTTAAAAAGGGCAACTTAAGATACATGCAGACTTGAGTACAACAAATGCAGATTTTCTGAAGGCCCAAGGTACACAAGGTAATCTTAAAAACCAAATGAAACTATTTCAAATCCAATTTTGATAACATTAATTCCTTGCATGTAGTACTTTGGAAAAACAAGCAAAAGTACTGCAGATTGACCTTTCAGCACAAAAGGGAAGCAATTTACTTAATAAAAATAAGTAGAGGTGTGACAGTCCACATCGCAAGATCTTGTCGCATTTGTGTTGCACAGCTAAATCGGGTAGTATTAAATGTGACTTTAAAGAATAATAATTGGATAACTACTATTGTCACAAAAAGGTGCGCAGAAAGAGCGAGATTGAGGTTGCAATAAATGTATCTTAATTTATAATCTGGTTAAAAAGTTTTAATTTAAAAAAAAATCAAAGTCTTTCTACAAACGTATCTAATTTTTAGAAGAGCCCAGTGTGAAATTCAGATAAAGAGACTACTCTTAGTTTTAGCTGCAGCCTCTGGGTGACCTCAGCTCCCTCGCTATCAAGTGGTGTGTCCAACTGGCGAACACAGAAGGTGAAAACAAAGTAGCAGTTTCCTCTCATATCCTCCTGTTAATAAAGAGTTAATGTGATTTAACACCTTAATGCCTAGTGTATCATATTTAAAATGAATGAAATGAATTGAAAGAAGCATATATATTCCATATATAACATATTTGAAAGCTGGATTATCTGTAGTTTTCCCACAAAGTATGTCCCTTATTCCTGGAGTGGTCTGTATTTTCCATTTCTCCCAGAGTCATTCTATTTCGTCCGTTTTTGAGAGAGGTGGGATTTTCAGTGACGGGTGTTACTACCTTTGCATGTGCTTCTGTTTGAATCTGAACTGTATTCTGCTTTAAATCTAAGATTAATATGGTTTCATGTACTTTCCCCTTCTTTCATGATAATTCCTCTCACGTCCAATACCCACATGTGAGCCAAATTAAGAGCAAGTGTTAGCCTCCACTTGTGCAAAGCTTGTACTTAATTGTACTATTTTTCAGTGTGTCATTTCTTGTTGTATTATTACCAAAATGTTACATGAGTTGTATTTCTATTTCATCCAAATACTGTAAGTACATTATATTTAATTTTACTGTTATATTTGGCTTCTGACTTTGACTTATTACTTTTTAATTTTTCAAATAAAAGTTAAATCCATATATGCAAACTGTTTTATTTAGTTGCTGACAGAAAATATGAATGCATGCAGACCTACATACATAAATGTTTCGTCAGTAATAGTTTTATTAATAAAATGTTCCTCACTGGAGCCTCTGAACGACTCTCAGAATGTTCCTTTTGTGACGGTTGCATTTCATTCAAATCTCCCTTGCTGCTTTCCTTCAGGGGCTTTCTGCCTAAAAGGCTTCGTGATGGAGTGCTTTTTTAATAATAGTCAGTATTTTTTGTGTGTAGTTTAGTGAAGCTAGGAAATAAAGTACCTGATTAGGTTTAGGAATGGGTCATGGTCTGGATTAAAATACAACCTTTCAACAACCTGACCATGACTTAGACAATCCTCCTGGCAGAAAGCCTTAAAGGACCTCAACCACACCTAAACACATCCCATCACCCTGCTACATTGGGAAGCATTAGGACTTGAGTGCCACTTTATGAGTCTCTTCAGTGAGCTCCTGTGTATTTATATTTAAGTCCCATGGACAGAACTCAATTTGATTAGAGGTTCCACAGAAACAAGTAGTGCCAAGGATACAGCAGTATGTTGCAACTATATCTGATAAACAAAGTGCTTGGTGAAGGACGTGAGAAACATTATTTTAGTTGCAAGTTTTTCAGCATGTCTTCAAGACCTCTAATCCATATATGGCACAATATATTATAACGGCCACTTGATTTTGCCTCTTAGTGTACTCTGTCCACTGTGCTGGACTGTCTCAGGGTTGTCATTGCAAGTATGCTCCTATGTTTATGGATCTGGTGCTTAGGGCCCTTTCAAGTGCTGTCATGATTAGGGCCAATGTGCTACCTGTCTCTTTTTTAGCCAGTGATAGGATTTCTTCCTCTGTCTGAAGTGAATTGGTCTTCCGTGACATTTTCTTCTCCTCCTCCTAGTCATTTCCATCAGTTGTCTGCTGCCTGAGGCAGTTCTTGTAGCAGTTTGTCTCAGGGGGGCATTTCCCTGATGTATTCAAGGATGCTCCTTGTTTTATCCTGGATCATGGCTCTGACACTCACTTATCCATGTAGTCCTTCTTTTTGCTCTCCTCAAGCCTCAGCATGCTGGACCTTTGCTGGAACTGACGATTGTGGGGAGTTTTCATGTCTTGACATCAGTGACATCTGTCTCATCTCCACTGTTCAGCTGTGTATCAGATGACTGGTAGGACATTAATGGCTTATGAGTTATACACATCACTGTGCTGGCTTCTCAATACATAACTTGTGTGTGTGTGTATACACATCTGTATTGTTTATGCACTAACTCTGCATTATTCATGTGTTTATGGTTAGTATTTAAACATTAGACAATATCACTCCTTCAAAAAAAGAACAAATACATAAATTGCGACCTGTTAAGATAATGATGAGCACAACACTGCTGGCTTAATCTCTGAATTACTAGCTTCCTCACAGTTGTAGCTGCCTCTAATTTAGCCTGACGTTAATTCTTGCCGGTAGTCATATTGATGCGGCACACTGCCACTCTGTCACTGAATCAAACCATAATAGCATTTATTTACAAGTCATGGTTTACTGGCACAGAGGGCTCTGATTTCACAGGTGTGGGAGAGACTGAGCACAGTCTGTAACCATAATCTGCATATTTCCTCAGTCATCGATGTGCTCTGCAAAGACCTTCAAATCTCTTCAGAGGTTTGTGTAACTACTCAATGTGTGGGCTGTCGCTCCAGCCTTCCGCAACTGCCGAACATGTTGCTTTAAGTCTTTCACACCTAAATTTTGATTTAAATTTGTATTGATCTGTTACTTTCACTGAGCACACTGATGTCTATCTACACTTTCAATATGCATGCCAGTTTTTTGGGGGGGAAAAGCTGCATTTTATAGTAATGGGTGTAAAAATGACCAACACCTATGTCTACATTATATCCCCACTGTCATCATGTAGGGCCATTACTAAGCATGCATTTTTTAACAGTCTGAAGTCACATGAGCTAAACAATAGCTGCTACGTGTTATAAATGCACTGGTCACCAGATGTCATTGATTTGCATTGATCGTCACTCTACTTAGAGTAATGCAGCTCCAACCTCGTGGTGTAATACAATCCATTGATGCATATCTACAAATGCTCCTTTTTTTGGTCTGTTTTCAACAAGGTGCAAGCTGGCTAAAGGGAAGCTCGGCCATAGGACACAATTTGACATGGTACTACAGGTCAAGTTGCAGGAAGGGAAGGGTTGGGGACAAGAATTAGATAAAAAGATAAAGTAGAGGGAAGACTACTGAGAGGTCTGATAGATTATGATATCAACATAATGAAGTGCTAACGGAAATAAGGGAGGGTTAAAAAGAGAGTAGGGAAGGAGGAATATGGTTATGTGAATATGGTTAAAAGGATGAGTCACAGAGACCATGGTTAAGGTAGAGGATGAAGCTGAAGAGCTGTAGGAAGTATGCGGAAGGTGGGGAAGGAGGAGGTGATGGGGAGGAGGAAGAGGACATTTAGACTGATGAGTCAGCACAAGAAAGAGAATGATGGATGAATAACCAGCACTCAAAGTGGAGGGGATGATGGTTATTTCTTGTAACCTTTTAAGCACGAGTGGTGACAAGTTGCTCAGTGGCTGCTGGAAACACAACTTACGATCTAACAGACAGATAGATAGATAGATAGATAGATAGATAGATAGATAGATAGATAGATAGATAGATAGATAGATAGATAGATAGATAGATAGATAGATAGATAGATAGA
>NW_024582707.1:0-43731 GCF_018398535.1 Haplochromis burtoni | reverse complement strand
ATAGATAGATAGATAGATAGATAGATAGATAGATAGATAGATAGATAGATAGATAGATAGATAGATAGATAGATAGATAGATAGATAGATTCTTTGTTATTAAATATTCCACAGTCAGCTGTTAGTGGTATTATAAAAAGTAAAAGTGATTGGGTGCAACTGCAACAGCATTATAAAGTGGTAGGCCACATAAAATCACAGAGCGGAGGCCAGTGGATGCTGAGGCGCATAGTGTCAATCGCTACAGACCGTCAAACTTCATGTGGCCTTCAGATTACCACAAAAGCAGTGCATAGAGAGCTTCATGGAATGAGCTTCCTTCGTCAAGTAGAGCATCTCTATGCTCACAACTTTGTAATAGCAGTTTGGGCATGGCCCATTTCTGTTCCAGCATATCTGCAAACAGTGCACAAAGCAAGATCCATAAAGACATGGATGAGGGAGTTTGAGGGAGACATACCACGTATGGGATGAATTAGAGTAAAGATTGCTAGCCAGGCCTTCTTGTCCAACATCATTGTCTGACCTCACAAATGTGGTTGGAAGAACTCCTTCTGGAAGAATGCTCCCACACACTCTTAAAACGTCTGTCTGTTTGACAGAGTGTGTTAATGGGAATTTTTGATGGATTGGTGCAGCGTCCGCATCACTGCGGCTGCACCGGTCCGTAATGATGACGAGAGAGCTGAGTGTAAAAGCGAAACTCTCCATTTACTGGTCGATCTATGTCCCTACCCTCACCTATGGCCACGAACTGGGGGTAGGGACCGAAAGAACGAGATCACGGATACAAGCAGCGGAAATGAGCTTCCTCCAAAGGATAGCTGGCCTCTCCCTTAGAGACAGGGTGAGAAGTTCAGCCATCCGGGAGAGGCTCAGTAGAGCCGCTGCTCCTCCACATCGAAAGGAGCCAGCTGAGGTGGTTCGGGCATCTGATAAGGATGCCTCCTGGGCACCTCCTGGGTGAGGTGTTCCGGGCATGTCCCACCGGGAGGAGGCCCCGGGGCAGACCCAGGACATGCTGGAGAGATTATATCTCCGGCTGGCCTGGGAACGCCTTGGTGTTCTCCCAGATAAGCTGGAGGAGGTGGCTGGGGAGAGGGAGTTCTGGGCTTCTCTGCTTAGGCTGCTGCCCCCGTGACCCAGCCCCAGATAAAGCTGAAGAAGATGGTTGGATGGATGGACACTCTTAAACCTTGAGTAAGGCCATCCCAGAAGAGCTGAAGCTGTTATAGCTGCAGAGGGTGGGCTGGCATCATATTAAACCCTATGGATTGATTATGGGATGTCACTCAAGTTCATATGTGTGTGAAAACAAACGAGTGAATACTTTTGGCAATATAGTGTATCTTACTATATTAGTTTACTGATGATAAATTAAATGCAGTAGAAGGTATTTAGTAACATGAAATATGGCAACAGTGATTAAAACTGGATTGCTTATTTAAACTTTCAGGAAACAGTCGAATGAAAAGTAAAAATTTCTTTTTCACTTTACACCCATTCTGGTTTGAGTCAGCTGAAAAAGCAAACACAAGAGTGTCATTTACTACAAGCCTATGGGACTCTTTGTTGATCGGTCGTTTTTACTGGGGTGGTATATTGACTGTGAACTTAGCAAATGACTTCAATCCAGCAGAGGAAGAGAATGCCTGAGAGGCAATGTATATATTGATGAATGGATTCAGAAATTGGTTACAGCTAGATATTGCAAGATATGAGGGAATGTGCAATCATTTTCTGCTGTAGCATTATCTGTATTGACTTGCTATGAGTAGAACAGAAGTATATAGACAGAACTAAAAACTCTCCTTTCTATATCGTCTTCATTTAGTTATTTTTTCTGTCTACTTTCCAGGCCGCGGAACAATATAATATATATATAATGCAACATGCTACCTTTTGAATGCTGGGAATTTGTATTTGTAAACCGTCCAAAAAGTATGTGACAGGTGACAAATGATCTCTTTGTCTATTGCTGTCCACCACAGGTCAGCCCAAAATAATCCTGTTATTGATCCCTGCAAAAAAAAGCCACGTCTGAGAGGCTTTCAGAACAAGCAGACAGCCATTTATGTAGTTATAGGTATTTAAGTATGTAGTTCATCATTCTTGCTTTCTGTGCAATGAACATTTGTGCATAAAAAGCCACGGGGAAAGGCACTTTAAAAAAAAAAAAAAGTACTTGCCTGTAGCACACATACTGTGAAGTCTCACAAGATGAATTCTCTCAGGATCAGGATCTTGCAAATCTTGCAAAAACCCAGCTGCCTTGCAAGCAATAATATTCACTTTAAGAAACTATTCATGTTATTATTTTTAAAGCATCCTCATGTTAATTTCATCCATCCATGCATGCCCAGACCTCCTTCTCCCCATCCACATCTTTCAAGCTCTTCCAGGCGGACACTGAAGCATTCTCAAGTGAGCAGATATACATAATCTTTCCAGCATATCCTCAGTCTACCCAGCAACTCTCTCCCAGTAGAACATGCCAGTGCTTATACACTCAACAGTGCACGCTGGAGGTCAACCTTCAGTGAAGCCAACAGAATCCCGACATCCTTTGCCTGCATCCAGAGCTTCTGTTCATAAAAGTTAAGAACATCATCAGTGATAAAAGGGCAGCACTGGCGAAGTTCATTATCCACTGGGTATGAGTCTGACTTTTGACTGGTAGTGCAAAACAAACTCTAATTGTGTTTGTACGGGGATGAAATAGCCATGGCAATGGGACCCTTACGCCTGAAGCACCCTGAAAGGAACGTGGTCCAATACCTTTTCCAAGCTTCTCTCCCACTGCTGGCTTTAGGTTGGAGGCCTGATATCCCACAGGCCGGCTTCTCACTCTCATCAAATTTTCCTTGGTAGATCCCATCAGGGACAAGCGGCCTTTGACAACATAACTCCTTTGATCACACAGGCATGCAAACCCCTCCAACACAGTAAAGTGGTCATTCATGAAGAAACTTCTGCATGGCGCCTTGTGTAAACTTCACCCTGCAACAAACACTAGGTTATGCAAAGTGGAGCACTGAACTGTAACTTTTACTGAATACTAGAAAAGATATTTTTATTAAAAATTAAAAACCTTTTATTTTGAATGTTTTATAACATTCACAATTGATAACATAAGCACTGATATTGTATCTCAGTCATGATCCATCTAATGCATTTTTGAGGCAACGGAAAAAACAAACCAAATTCAAAAAGTCAATAAATGTCATTTAGTTGCTGCATGTTTGACATTTTAAATATTTTTATGAACTGTTTTTGAAAAAAAAAATCATCTGGTAAAAAAAGGAGTTAAAGTGTTTTGTCACATATTCTTTGTAATTGCCGTACTTTTCTTTGGATACAGTACACTTCACATTTATTTCATCCTTGAGCTGCAACATCAGCTGGCCAGGCAATAATTTAATGATTTAATAATCAGTCGGTACATCAGCTTGATTCAGTGGCTGCTTTGTTTTGATTGTTCAATTTGCCTTACACACAAACAAAGCCACTGATACACACATCTCAGTCATATGGTGTTTTTGTGCCGTTGAAATGGGACCACATGGAAGACGAAACCAGTGGAATCCAGATGTCGGTTATTATGGTGAACTTGTTCTTTTTGGGTATACTCAGGAATGCCAAGTTTCTGCCTCTCTAGAAGATGTTCAAATTGCAATCTGAATATTTTTGTGTAAAGATTTTACCACAGTTTACATTGACTAATAAAATACATTTTTACATGCATATCGTAGAGTTAACAGTTATTAAACTGCTACCTGCTTTTGCCAGCTTTGCTTTCTGTATAACTAAACTTTTAAAAATTACTGTGGGGTTTTATTTATTGTCATCACTGTTTAAAATGACTATATCAGTAATGTGGAAAAGCTAAGTGGTTGTTTTTGAAGCCGCTGATGTCCAGAGTTGATTTCTAATGGCATTGCGTTGTTGCAGAAAGTGACTTGGCAAGTGACAGTGGTAAAAGCCATTATTACATTCAGTGAGCTTAAATTCAACAACCGGGACATTTACACTCCACAGTTTTAAATATGAGGTGGTTCTGTGTTCAAAATAAACCACAATAAATGTCCATTACCATGCAACAAATTATTGTACAGATGGCTTAGCCCTGGACTGAAAACTCTGAGAAAATATCTTCACTTTGGGTTCCCAACACCACATTCTGCCCACTCTGGCAAGTGACTTTTGTACAAAGCAGCACAATGGATCAGTGGATCTGTGGCTTTAGTCTGGACAGAGGCCATTCTGGCATGCATTTGTATTGTCTGCAACACAGTTAGAAAATGTTCACATAGATAGTCCACATATACATGATATGAAGAGTAAGCAGTGCTACTGAATTTCTGAGATCCTATGAGATCCTTTCCATTACAGCCACATTGCAATACTTGGTATAATTATATCTATGTATAAGTTTACATTAGACTTCACCAAAACAAGTGATTATCAAGTAGATTACTATAATTTGCATGCCTGACTAAATTAAAATGTCAGAAAATGTATATATAAGTGTATCTTATGTGGCATACACAATAATGCCATCCGGCCAAGTAACAGTCACAGTAGGAGGTAGGTACTAATTAGCACACCTTTGTCCAGAGGGAAGTAACTCATCAGCATTATGTTCTGGTGTGATGATTGTTTTTAGCGATACCTGCAGATTGTTTGCTCTCAGCGGCACATGGTGTGAGAGCAGTGACGAGTCAGCCTGCCTGTAGCGCAGTTTGACTTCAGCACCATGGACAGATTTCGTCAGTGCGGTGGAGGAACTTGAGGCTTCAAACTGCTGGACACTGGTTTGCAGGACTCTGAATATAAATGAACCCTCAGCGTGTAGCTTTTGAGCTTTTGAATATAAAATGCTTGCACATGAAACTGCCCGATGGGGGTAAACAACCAGCCAAGATCAACGATGCCACCCTGTTTATCCAAGCACTCTAATAAGGCCAGGCTACAATAAGATGCAGAGTGTTTGCTTCTATGGAAAAACTCTAGCTTTAAATCAAATACAATCAACCGTTTGCATGCTGCTTCATCGCGGAAAGAGAGTCTTAATTGTAAGTGAATTAACATTCTCGGAAGGTAGAGATGTATAGTGGAAAATGTAAGAAAATGTTGAACTCGCATTTTTCCAGGCTGTTTGATTTAGTCGCATGTTCTTGCAACCGACCGGGAAAACCCTTCAAAGACGGGCAGAGTACATCTTTCACTGGGACAAGCCGTGAAGCAACCCTTTCGTTTTGCCATCTGGAAAAATGAAACTGTGCTCTCCACCGTGTAACTACGCGATCCCAGACCGTCTGTCAGTTTTACCGACCTGCTACCGGCAGGCTAGATTAAACGACTCTGAATGGGATACGGCATTAACATAACGCACTCTAACACGGAGTACTCCGGGCTATGATTCCCTTTCCGCCGTTTTATTCCCTTATTCTAAGCTATTCCGACTATCTCATTATTTCAGACTTTTATGAGCCCGTGTCAAGGAATGGTCGCACCGTCTCTCTTGTATTTGCAGTTTTCCCCTCACTAGGCAGATGTTTGCGCTCACGGGGTCGTGACGTTGAAATAACGATGATTTTAGCTGGCACTCGGGACGCGAACGGCAGTTAAAGAGAGCTTGAGGTTTCCCTCACAGGTTTGCACAGGTTGGACAAACATATTACGCTCTGACAGCGGAGTGGAGTGCTGCGTGAGGATGGATTGGGTTCGTAATGTAATTAGTTATTCACCAGCGCGCGTTCTCTGACACTCTTTCTCACTTTGGACTTAAACCCCACCAACAACAACGCCACCCCCAAAAACCCAACAGTATATATGTTAAACGTCGCATTTTCAAATGAATCACTTTGATTTTCTGACTTTATGCCCCGCGATCCCCTTTTGTGAATCATTCATTGACAGATTAAACATGAGTTCTGTTGTTTTGTTTTTCTCTCCACTTTAACCCGTCCAGAATTTACCATTTGGGTTCAAGCAAACCTAAAGACGTCGGAGAAGGAGGGTGGAAGATGGAGAAGGAGATGGAGAAACAGTCCGTCTAACCCTGGGTGAGTGAGTGAGCGAGTGAGAGACAGAGCAGGGGCGGACGAGCTGAAGAGAGAGAGAGACTAGGCGCGCATGTCCAGTTCTTCCATGCAGGCTGTTCTCCCTGCTCGCCAATCATTCTACGAGTTTCCCCTCACTCTTTCTCTCTCCCTGTGTTCACATGTGCACCGGACCCACAGCTTTCTTCTGAGCGGACACTGCAGGGAAAGAACCGACCGAAACCACCATGGAATAGGAATACGACCCGGGAAACGGGGGAAAATAAAACCTCTCTTATCTTCTTCTCTCTTTTTTCCCCGTCTCTTTTTTTCTAGCGCCTTTTTCTGTCTTTTCGCATCTTCCCCATCTCCCTCGATGTCTCTCAACAGTTTCTGAAGGGATTGAATTAAAGAAAAATGAGGATTATAATTTTTTCTTGGCACTTTCTCGGGGTGTATTCCGCCCTTTGGGGGCTGGCGACAGGGGCTTTCCCCAGCTCAGTGCAGATAGGTGAGTTGGAGGATTACTGATTTTACGCACGGACACTCAGATCTGACACACTACGCGGAATTTTGGTGGATTTTTAGCGGACAGCAGTCACCATGAAAAAAAGGTGCACCAGGACCCAGCAAACCATAAGATTCTGTAAAACACGAGAAATTCACTTAAGAATGAAGGAACAGAAGAACATATAACTATAGGAACATTCCCTCTGTGGTGCATCTTTTCTTACTTTTATTATTATTTTTCTAATCCAAGATATTTTAGTGCTGGTTTGGTTGTGACTCATATGGTTTATAAATGCACACAAACGCTTTCACTCTGTCTGTCCTTCTAATGTATTTGCGTGTATTTTAAACGCTGTTCGGGGCTCATGAATGTTTCAGCGAGCTTTGTTCCCTTCTAGTCTTCTTCAGTGTTTAGACACTGCAGTATTCTCTCTCTCTCTCTCTCTCTCTCTCTCACACACACACACACACACACACACAACACACACACACACACACACACACACACACACACACACACACACACACACACACACACACACACATCTTCTCTCTCTCTCGCTGTCTGCCCTTTTCCAGTTACCCCGTGTCAGTGCGGGATGAGCCTGTATTTCAAGCCATCTAATAGATCTGAGATGAAGTTAACTGCATCTGAATCATGGGTTTACTCATATGAACCAACACACATGCTCAGAATCTCTTCTCCCCTTCTTTGCTTCACGCACAAACATACACACATCCAGCCAGGCATGTGTGTGATAATGAATGCACTGCATCACTCCTTGTGGGGGGCAGCTGGGAGGTCCTATAATGAGATTCGCCTCCTTGACTCTGTCTCTCTACAGCTGCCAATAAACTTAATGCGCTAAATATTTCCTGATTTTATACACACAGGTACACGCATACACACATACACACATTTGCACTGATATTCAAGCATGGATGTGCACACATACACTGTCCACATACAGTTAGAGTAATGTACACCTGGTGTATTCTGCGCATTTGAGTAGTTACAAATGTCAAGCACGCATCTAAACATTCAACAACACATGCTCACAGTGAACATGCTTGCACACGTCTACATGCTGCATGAAGCATGCACGATCATGCTAAAGCACACACATGCAGTCTTTTCTTCCCTCCTTCTGGCCAGCCTCCTTAACACTCCAATATACATACATGATCATCCACTTGGCTCTCGGGCTGACTTGAGAAGTCATTTGCATATCTCTGCATTGCACACAAGTGCAATGCCATTGGATGCACAGACAATTTTTTTTTACATACGTGTGTTTGAAAAAGAGAGTGTGAGACAAAGAAGAATAAAGATGCGAATATGTAGAAAAAATTATTTGACAAACTACTGCAATGACGTCCTCATCTAGTTTCAGTACGTGTTAAGTGTGTTTGTATGTGTGTGTGTGTGTGTGTGTTCTCTCAGAGGATATTTTACCCTAAAACTAAAATATATTTTCATTTTTGAACAAGCCACTTGGAATTTCTAATCATAAGCCATACAACAATTCAGTTTTGGATGAAATTGTAATGTTTGCACAAAATTATTTCTTGTGAAATTTGCGCAGTTCCCACACATGCTCCAGCTGTAAGGTCTTCTCTGTGTATGTGTACAGACGTGTGTCTTGATATTTGGAGATAGTTACTGATGATTTCTCTGGGCTTTGTAGAAGAAACACTAGAAATCAGAGTGAAGCTGATGTATTAAAGGGACACATGCAGCCACATGGATAAGTGACATGTTATGTAGTGATAATTGCTTTGTTCAATATGCTCTGCCTCCCAACTCCTCCCCTGTCATTCCTTTCTCAACCCCTCTTCTCCTCTCTCTCTCGCAAAGCAATGTCAAGGCTTCACAGTCTGCTCGTGTAATCCAATTCAGTTGACTTGAGCCTGACTCGGTTGAAACTAATTCACATTGGTTTTCCTCAAGTCGTAATGTTAGGCAGAATTAATTTATGTGATTATCTTAACGTCAATGTCAATCTTTATTTCAATAGAACAAAGCAACAAGGATGACCTAGTGCTTTACAAAACAAACAAGATAAAATCTTAGCTCAGTAAAATAAGCACAACAAAACAAAACATAAAAACAAATAAATACAATTAAATGTGACTAAAAACAAACCAAAAACGACACCACAACATAAAAAAGACATTAATGGGACTCAAGAGTAACAGGAAGTCCAACTGAACTGGAATTAAACGGCAAAATAGAAAAAGGGAGTTTTAAGATGGGATTTAAAAGACTGTATAGACTGCAGTACAAATATCAAGTGGCAGGTTTTTCCACTAGAGGCTGCAACTGCAAAAGCCCGATCCCCTCTATGCTTAAATTAAGACCTCGGCTGCACTAAGAGCATCAGGAAAGATGATCTCCGTGCTCTTTTTGGGGTTATATAAGTTGAGCAGCTTGGTTAAACAGCTGTGTGCTATACCATTTAAAATTTGAGCAAATTTAAATAAAATGTTCAAATCAATCCAAAAAAACGGACAGGTAAACGGACAGCGTGTAAACCTGTTAAAACTCCAATGATGCGCTCATGCCTTCTAATACCTGTTAAATTGCAATATTTGCAAGATAAATTGCAAGATCCTGATCCTGAGCACTTATAGCTAAACAACAAACCGCCTGGACTTATAGATGCCCTACAAGGGACTACTTGTCAGTAAGCGCTACAGGTGTGTTTTTTAGTTATGACACTAAATAAATGATTCATCCAAGTACTTGCTAAGTATTTTAAAGATACAAGAAAGTGACTGGCTGCGAGTTGCTTTCATACGTACAATTTTAATATGTATCTAACACAAGCCATGACTGTTAACAGCACTGACTGCTCGATAGCTCTAAAAGCTCCTTTAGGTTGTGGCTTAATTTTATTGTCTTCTGACTGCCGAGTACATTTGTGATTGACATTTAAAACAGTTTACAACACAACATTCCAGATGGTTCAGTCAAACAGACCATTTCGCTCACTGGTTTTCTCTCTTCTTTGGTGGTTGGAGGTTCATTGCTGCCATCCATCTGTTGGAGTGAATCAGGTGAAAAATCCATTTTTTTCAGTGTTTTAGCTGATATAATTTTGCTATGTTATGTTATCTTAACACAGCTTAGGCTGCTGATGTGTAGTTTATAAGGGGTTATTCTTTGCATATGAGGTGATATGAAAAAAAACCCTAAACATTTTCACATCACTCTTTGCAGTCCTGTGAAAAACTAAGTACACCCTTGATGTTTCCACAGGAATTAGGAAGGTAAGTAGATGCCAGATGCTGCCAGATATTTGATCACCTCATCATGAGCAAGTTTAAGCACCTCTAGAAAAAGAGACCTTTTGCCAGTTTACAATTTTGAAGCATTCGGGTATTAATTGGCAAAATATCACAAAGATTGGACCTCCCAGTGAATTTGCACCATGGTTAGACTGCGTAATGGAAAAGTTCATGAAAAGATTGAATAAGTATGTCCTGAATGGGTTTTCTGGAGAAAGCCTCTTCAAAATAGAACATGACAGCATTGCTTAGGTTTGCAAAGCTGAACCTGAACAAATGACAAGACTTTTTGAACAATGAGCTTGTTTTTCAGCCACAGTGGTCCTTAAATTCTGCTGTACACCAAAGTGTTCTAGAGTCAAATGGGAGGTCATCTGTTCGACAGCTAAACCTTAGCCAATATTGAGTCACGCAGCAGGACGATGACTATCCCAAGCATAGCAATAACCTACAACAGAACGGCTGAAAAAGAAAAGACTCAAGCTGTCAGCATGACAGTCAAATTTCAGCGCTCACACTGACTGAAATGCTGAGATGAACATTAACAGAAGTGTGCATGAACAAACCTCAATGAATTTTAGTAACGCAAAGAAGAGTTGGCCAAAATATCTCTATCATGATGTGAGAGACTGATGAAGTTATATTAAAGTTATTTTTGAAGTGAAGTTTTTGCTTCTAAAGGTGCTGAATCATGGGGTGTACTTAGTTTTTCACTAGACTGCAGTGAAAGACTTCATGTCTCTCTACGCTCCTCTTTTTAGTGGGTGGGTCACTCTCAGAGCTTTTCAAACATTGTCTCACCCACTTATTTAATTCATATTTTGTTCATTTTAAGTCTCACTGAAGGCAAATACCTAGCATATCTATAACATTTTTGATCTCTTCTGTTGATTTTAGAAGTTACTGGTGTTATATTACAGGTAGCATATTTTTTCAAGGTTAAAGAACAGAATCTTTTCCATTGGGAATGTATGGAAAAGATTACATGACCTTTAACAGCTTTTCCCCCATTATTTTCTTTCTTTCCTTTCTAGTACAGGTAGTAACCTGTCAGTCCCATCTATCTCTCTAGTTCTTTTCCTACATATCTGTATAAGTTTTATCTTCTTGTTAATTTTGGCCTTTTTTCCTGTTTTATGCAATACAGCTACCTTTTCTGTTTCTTCCTACCTCTTCTTCTCATTCTCTTTCACTGAACTGCATGAGGGGAAGCTCTCATTTAAAAAAAAACAAACAATGACTTTTAACGCTTGCTCTCTGTTACTCTGTGTTTTTTCATGGCATATTCTCCTCCTTTATTTGGCTGACCCTTTTTGATCTGTTTTCTTTTAAGTCCTCTCAGACTCATTATCTCTTTGATGGCTTTCCCGACAGCTTAGTCGTTTCTCTTTTCTTCTCCTTTCCTCTCCATCTCTCTGTCTTTCTCAGATTTCATCAATGCAGTCTGCAGTGTGAGCCTCCATAAATGTGTTGGTATTCATGTTTGTGCGTGAGACAGAGAGCGAGAATGTGCTAAAAGACAAATTACCTTTTATAACAAAGCTAATGAAGATCTTGGCTATCTCCTCACTTCTCCCCTCCTCTGTTTTTCTCTGCCCTCCCCATTTATCTTTCGTTCCCCTCATTACTCTTCTACCTGTCACTCTCCGTCTTTCGCGACTTTTCCCACCCGACCCCTCTCCGCCTCACAATAACTCACTTCCTTTCTTTTGAATCATGTTTCTTACCTTCTTGGCCTCTCTTCTTCTCTCTTTGTCCCTCTTTCTAGGTGGATTGTTCATTAGGAATACTGATCAGGAGTATACAGCTTTTCGACTAGCTATCTTCCTTCACAACACCAGCCCTAATGCTACGGAAGCTCCCTTTAACCTGGTTCCACATGTGGACAACATAGAGACTGCCAACAGCTTTGCAGTCACCAATGCATGTAAGTACTTAACTATGTAGCTGGTTAAACAACAAATGCGTACAGTATGCCTCTCTCTCCATGCCTTTTGCTCCCTTTAGCTAATCTGTCATTACCATTTTAGATAAATATTTGTTTTATTTTCTACCTGAAGTTGTTCAAAGGATCAAACTGTAACCGTATTTTAAACGCACAGTATCATATCTTGCTTCGAGCAGTCTTTTTCTTCAAATTGATGTTTAAAAGTGCTGATTTTAGACACTGTACAAGACAATGAAACAGTGATAAATGCTAAAGTCGTTGCTGTGTGGCATTTTGAAGCACTGTCAAGTGGTTAATTCTGTTGGCAGTTGTTACCCAGACTGATTTATTTCATTCTCTTCTATTCACATCATCACTCCCATCTGTAAAAGGATAACATAACCCATCACAAAATATTGCAGGCTGTTACAAGTATAAAATTAGTCTGGGAACTGTTGCAGACAGTGTTTAATATGGGTCCTTTGTGTTCAGAACAGAGGGGAACAGTTGGTGCTTGTGTCCTCTCTGATCTTTTGAAAGATGACAGCTAATCTTTCACCATCCCTGTCTGTTCATGAGGGGATGACATCTAATCCTTCAAACTCCCTGTCGACCTGGAAGCCTACGAGAGAGATTTTACGATGTTTGCGCTCGCAAGGTAGTGTTAACAAGGCTATATGGGCAGCTGGTTGGCGATATGTCAGAACTGCTGCACATGCTGCAGGTTTCTCTGGGTTTTTCATAGAGGAGCCCCAACTGTGGAATACCGATTTTTGCCAGAAGCCATTTTCTTTCCAAGAATTGTAAGTGACAACATATGGACACAAAGTTTAATTCCACTCAATGCAATATAATATTTGCATAATGAAAGCATTTAAGTGACAGTATAAATAAAGTGCTCTGCCATTGGAAAGAGATACCAAAAATGAGCTTTTGAGTTTACCTGACCAATCTTACCTTACCAAACAAAATAAGATGGAACAGATTTATTTAAAAAAAATCACATGTCAGGTACTTACATCATTTTACAGTATGTTTAAAACTTCACTAGATTACAGGACATCCACCCTTTTCTCTTTTTCACTCAGCTCCATTATTTTTTTCTTAACTGCTTTGATCCTTTGCTCATACCGAGGCTGCTGACTTGCGGCTCTAAGCTCTGGATAGCGTTAGCTTTAACACATTTTTCTTTGTTGGCTATTTTTATTTATTTATTTATTTTACATATTTGCACATCTACATGTGTAAGATCATCAAAAACATTTTAATATTACACAAAATTAAACAAAATAAAATGATAACTGGTTGCGCCACACTTGGCAACAATGACTGCAATCAAGTGTTTATGATAAATGGTAATGAGTCTTTCACATTGCTGTGGAGGAAATCTTTACAGAGAAATCCAGCCACTGATGATAACCTCTGTATGAGGTTTGGATTTAAGAAACTGGATTTAAGTCTGGACTTTGACTAGGCTACTTCAAAACCTTAATTTTCTTTGTGAGTCACTCAGAGGAGGACTTACCTTTCAGATCATTGTACTGCGTAACCCAAGTCTGCTTGAGGGGGTTCCATTCATGGTTCCATCAATTACGACAAGTCGTCCACTTCCTGAAGCAGCAAAGGTCAAAAGTCAGTATTAAAGTATGGTCATCTTTGAAATCGCCAAGAGAAGAATGGTAAACTGATATTTCAGTGGCCATTTACCACCTTAGACTGTTTTTTAACCCATTTTTTCACCCATTCTTGATTGCTATCAAATGTGTTAGGTTTTTCCGCTTAAAACCCTTAACACATTTGAGCAGCAATCAAGACTGGGTTGAATTTATACTAATCAACTAATGTTGTTTCCCACAAAGTTCAGAACTGTTTGTTATAACTGCTTCTTTAGTCTGATTTGTGTCACATCGCCAGTTTGACCAACAGTTTAGGGAATGTTAGATCAATGTGATCCTTGTTCTTGTTTTCAACTCATATGACTGAGAGATGTCCTTGTGTATTTTGTATGATAGTCATTTAGTTATTTGTTTTCTAGAAGCCCCAGTTTAAGTCAGTTGTGTGCCTGCGCTTGTTTACAAGTCTTTGTGATTGCATGTTTGAGTGCAGTGTCTTTTATGCCAGTGTTTGAGAGAGGATAAAGCTTCACTGATACTCTCGGTGAGCTGAATCTAGACATTGGGTGAGTTTGATAAAGCAGAAAAGTGAAAGCTTTAAGAAGAAAGAATTTATTTATCATTTATCCAACTGTTCACAAAATATGTGTTTTTCCTCTCAAGGGCATCATCATATCACGTTCCCTCGTTAACTCAGTTCTAAAGTCCATCCATCCTATTTTAGGGAAATTCTCAAGAGACTGTGTTGCACCGTTTTACCTCCTTATCTCATTAAGCTTTAACAAATCGACCACCAGGGTTATTAACTAGGTGCTCTGTACGAAATCAATACAGTATTTTACAACAATGCACCGCTTGTCTTCACAATATTATATCAATTTGTTTTCCAGGAACAAATAAATGGTTCAGAATCTGAAATGTTTAAAGCATCACCTGACAATAGTTTTATGTTTGTTACGCGAGTAAAATGAATTTCGAGATGCCATACCCTCCACCCAAAAGGGAATTGCTAAAATTTAACTGAAGTCAAATTCTAGTTATATTTAATCATAAATCAAAAGTGTACAATGTAATTTCCAAGTTTGTTTCTACACACTGCACCACAGAGCCACATAAATGAATAGATTAGTTAATACAGCTACAGTCACTGGAAAATTGATAGTCTACAACCTCCCACCCTTAGATTCCTTCACACACTGCATCTGTTCCAGTCCATTGTTAAGCCAAGCGAGTGAGTGGGATGGTGCACAATGAATAAACATCAGGTTGCTTTCTTATAAAGTAAGGGGAGGAGTATGAAGGTGCAATCAATCAGCCTGACTGACTTAGAAATGTGACCATCAGAAATCCTGTTGTGCCATAAAAAAGTGGAGATTTGGGACTAAATATTTCAATATATATTAATTTTTTCCCAATGAAGAGATATAGAGATATAGATATAGATAGTTAATGTATGTTAAATGATATTCTCAGAGAGGGTGGATAATTTTTTTCTCAGATATCTCACAGAGTTTGTTCTCTCTGAGTACTTGTCACACCTCTGCTATCCAAAGGCTAAAGAAGCATTCACTCTTAATCGAAAATATCAAATTCCTTGTGATAACTGAAAATTCAGGAAATCTCCAAAATCATTCGGTTTCAGTCTTTGGATTCTGTTGATGCAGTTCAGGAATTCACATTCATGAACCATCATCAAGAAGCCACACTTTTGTGCTGACTGACCCGTTTCTTCCTTGCTCTTAACACAACCGCTCAAGTTTATTTTCAGTGAATCATATGTGTACCGTTCTCTTACAAGTGTGCAAACAAACACACACATACACGCACAGGTGTTGGCAAGAGGAGGCTTTTCTATGCAAACCATGGGCTCTTCCCCTCTCTCTCTCGCCCTCTCCACAGGCTACGTGTAACAAGCAGAGCCACTTCTTTCTCTCTGCATCTTTTTTCTCTCTCTCACTTTCTTGCCCACTCTTTTCACTTTTGTTCCATCCCTCCCTCTCACCTTCGCCGGTTTCCACTTCTCCCTCTTTTCCCTCCTTGTCTTTCCATCTCCTCAGACTCTTCCTCTTCATTGCGTTTTACTGCGCCTATCCTCTGCACAGGCGTGGCGAATGGATCTCTAAATTAATCCTTGACTCTTGCTCCGGGTGGTGAGCAACACTCCGAATTTGAATAGCGAATACTGCCTCTGACCTTGGCTAGTTCCTCTCTATTCTAGCATTCAGAAAGTGTGAATGGATCATGAAAATCCTCGGTCCCCATCGCTTCTCCTGGTCACCCAGGAGTACAAACCATTTTCTCATAGCAGTGTCACACATCCGTATATCCTCATCTGCCATCAATCTTTGTATTTCTGTCTATATCAGCACATATATCTGTGTAGGATGTGACTCTGTGTCTTACTTTGTTAAAGCTGTGTGTATTGATGTTTGTATTAATGTGTCCCACTAGAGAACCACACTACTCCACTGGGTGAAGAGCTCCATCTCTTTTCAAGGGTTTGATCATGCTAATCCATGTGCTTGATTTGTGTACGTGTGCGTCTACAAACCTTTGCACCACTAAGGTGCGTGATAGTGTGTGTGCTGTGAAAACCAAAACAATCCACTGAGACAGAATGCGATGAAGATAGTCAGAAAGTGATAAGGTGCATTAGAGGCAGAGACGGAAGAAATTGAGAGGAAACGATTTGTAACAATAGGTAGTTATGCTTTGTTTGTGGCGTCAAAGCTTAAAAACATAATGATGAGTGTTTGGGTGTAAGTGAGATTCTATTCTATTCTATTGCTTTCTATTCTATTCATTACCGCACAGCTGTAAAGATGATTAGGCAGGATGTGCAGTTCTGTGTGGTGTGGTTGGTTGATTATCGCTGCGATGCATGACCTCATTTGCCACCTTAAGTTAATATAGATTGTCCCTATAGTCAGTTATTCACAAATCAATAACTGACTGCCACAGATTGCGTTTACATGCTGGCTGCACATGATTATCTCTGCAGCCTGCCTGAGTCAAACTGTTGGAGTCAGACTCTCCTTGATGTGTCCGTCTTGCTTTGTTCCTAAATTAATCAGCTCAGAGATGTGGTGACAATTAGTCTTCTCAATTAAGAGTTTTCCACCTATGCATCACACAAAAAAAACAGCCTTCACACATCTAATAAGTATATGGACACAGACTCGTATATAGATAATGATAAAATATCATAAACTGCTTACACTTCACATTTGTTCAATCTTAGCTCTGCTGCTAGTTGTGCTTCCCACTTTTAGAATAAATGACACAGTGTAACAAAACATTACTGATACACTGAACTTATTGGGTGTTTGCATCACCGTGGATATGGATAACCAGCAGTGTGCAGTGACAAGCAAAACAGTAGACCTACAGATGGGTAACAAATTAAAGTAAAAACCCAACATGAAGGGCCTCAGTCAGATGGAAGCTTCAAAGTGCAGTGACATTGGTTCACTGAGCTTCTGGACCTTTGATGGAGTGATGAAACACCAATCTTCCAAAGTATGTTGTCTTATTTTGAATTTTGATGACGTGGTGGAGTGGGCTGTCTAATAAGTCAATAGAAAACTCTCAGCTTTTCAGCTGGTTCGACATTGGGTGACTTTGAAAGCTGTAGCACATGATTTACATCATCTTTATACTCATCAAACTGTTCAGTGACCCTTTGTACCTTATCAGCTTGGGCACTCCTGCTCTAGAAGAGACAATTCCCATCGAATGCGTCGAATGTGACCCATCCCCATAGGGGTATGAGTGGATCTAGATTTGGCTGGTGTGGGCAGTATGGTCTGGATTTTTACTGCTTGTTTGGTACAAGATGTTATTTTCTGATTGTCAAAGATTTTCCCTGAAAAAAAAGTGTTGAAAAAAGAGTTGTCGCCTTTTCAGTACTAGATTTCTTGCAAAACCTTCTCTGTTGCAAACCTTCTGCTCGGCACAGTTCCTGCTCTGTATGAATAAATAAACAGAAATACCACAGTTGTAGATTACAGAAGTCTTCCACTTAAAGAAACACGATGTTGCCTGCATGTAACTTTTTTGCAGGGAGAATATTTCATGTCAAAGTAAATGAAAGAATAGGATGCTATGAATGCAAATCTGTCATAGAAATGTACAGGTGAACAGGCAACAGCAAGTGACGGGTAGCTTTAAAATGATTGCGAGTGTGCCAGGGTTCCAGTTAGCTCAGGTTGGCTGATATCATTTCTGTCAACAGCTCTTAGCGCTGCTGTTTTTAAGGGGCTTGTTTCCAACGTGTTTCTGGAAACACGCCCGATCCTTTCTTATTGACAAGAAAATGACTGATATGCTGCACCAATTTAGGTAGTGATTGAAATGGTGTTGATGCACGGACGACAATGAGCTCTGTGTGTGCACACATGTAGCCACACACTTCAAAAGAGTTCATCAGTGTTTAAATTTTCTCTGCATATCCAGGCTTGGAGCTTTGATTAAATAGATTCCTGGAACAGATGGCTACAACTCAACACCACCCACTCTCACACACACATAAATACAAATTTTTACACAGTCTTCTTGACACACATTGATTTTGCCAACCTTTCCACTCGTATACAGCATTACTCTGTGCCTTTACCTCACTCAATTCCTTCATTAAAAGGCTCTGTCATCTTGTAGATGATTTGAGTGGCTCAGTAATGGCACTGTACGATCTTTTTTATTTGTGATGTTTTGCATGGTTATATGTCTTCATAATGACCACACTGGAGGAAGTACACTGAAATTATATCTAAAACGCCCTGGAAAAGCAAGGAGATTGAATTTGCAACAAACCTACATTTATTCATGTTACTTGTCTTGAATTATTCTAATTGTGCTGACATTCCACATCCCCAAAATGCCAGGAGTCATCCTGGATGTCTTTAGTGATATAGACTGGGTATTGTATTTGGAAAAAAAAGGATGCCACATTATTGATATGAAATGAAAATTATTAACCTACATGGGGCTCAATTCAAATACAAAAATCAAAGTGAAAATATTATGCAGGAAGTTTGTCCATTTCGCTCAAATTTCATTGCAGCGATTCATTTTAATCATACAAAATTGTACAATACGGCCACCACATGCTTGTATGTATGCCTGGCAATTTAAGGACATACTCCTAATGAGACGACAAATGGTGATCTCCCAAATCTGGACCAGGGAAGCCCTGAGCTTCTGGATAGTCTGAGGTGAAACCTGGTAGTATCAGATGACACCTACAGTAATGGCAGTCAGGATGACATTGCCTAGCCTGTAGAGAGGTCTGTGTGTCCCTCCATTAACTGACCCACCACCAAACCAGGCATACCATTCTCCACAGTTTCCCAGACCTCTTATTGTCTCTTACATGTACTCAGGGTTAACAGGATCTGCCAATTCTGCAAATTCCAGTTGGGCTCTACAGTGATAGAGAGTGAGCACAGAGCTCACTAAGGGACACTAGACCCTTGGGCCACCCTCATGAAGTCTGTTTCTGATTTATGTAAGACACATTCACATCAGCGACCTATCGGAGGTAATTTTTTAGTGTTCTCGGAGTGCGCATCCTGTTCCTCCTCACACAAAGGAGCAGATACCGGTTCTGCTGATGGGTTAAGGACCTTCTACGGCCCTGGCCAGCTCTCCTAGAGTAACTGCCTGTTTCCTGGAATCTCCATGTATTGCTATGCCATCCTGGAGGAGTTGGGTTAGGGTTAGTTAGGGTTAACAACCCCCTCTGTCATTTAACCAACCAGATCAATATCCCACACATTTAATTGGCTTGATACTACTCTCTGTTTAAAAAGCGTCCCTTTAATTTGGTGAGCCATGTACATTTGAAATGTTTTATGTGTTCCTATTTTGTCCTGCGTTAATATTCGTTTTTGTTCCTAGAATTGTGATGATACATTAATGAAGCTTTCAAGATCATGTTCTTATGAACTGCTGGACCAGTTTCACATACCACACAGTTCAGGGTGTTTCCTTTGAATGTTTTCTCTGAGACACTACAAGACCTTAACATTAGAATCAGCATTGGCTGTCTCAACCCTGGAGGAGGAATGCATAGCCTGGTATTGTTCCAAATCTAACACAGTGCCTTTTGACTTTGAAATGAAGTCTTCTGCTTCCAGAAGGTTGAGCTTTAGCTGAAGATCCTAATCCTTCACAAACAGTTTGAGTCCATTTGAAAGAGATACTAGTGTTTGCACACAAGTTTGATGCTGAGGTGAAATTGTAGAGTGCAAAGTACAAACTTCTCTGAGTGCACCTGACTTGGACCAACCAATGTAATTACATACAGCAGCTGATTGAAAAACACTGGTTTTCAATTATCATGTTTACACAAATCCTCTTAAATTTTGCTCAACATCAGTATCGATGAGTTTACTAAAAGCTGCTGTGACTCAAAAAGAAAAAAAATGAAATGAACGGATATTTGATATAAATCACGGCTGTAACACAGTGTGTTATAATCACTATGTGTATCAGTGATGATGCGATCTAAACAGACTACGTTTCACTCAGTTGACCTTTGAGCAGTCAGCTGTGCACGGAGCACAGCGAGGTCAAAAAATTTTGGCGCTCACTAGTGTGAGCAGCTGTGGTGTTCACTGTTGCAAGTTGATGTGCCCGATACACTGACATAAAACAGGAGGAGTTCAGTGAGCATTCAGTGTGTTTTAAGTCAAATTATAAATGAATTTCAGTAAGAAGAGATAGTTTGCAAAAGAGAAAAAAGTGAAAGTAAAAAAGCATTTTTGGCGGATAGACTCCAATGAATCATTAAGGTAAATCCCAGATGAAGATAGTTTGACTGCGCCCCAGGGTGCCTAGAGACTAGACATAAGTGGGAGGCTGAGGGAGACTTTGAGTGCAACACCCTGGAAAACCGAGATGAGGTGGTGGGAGGCGCGATAGACAGCTTTAATAGAAAGAGTGACAGGTCAGAACGATTTTAAAGAACAACGGCTAAGGGCTTGGAGAATGTGGATACATAGATCACTGGACAAGAGCGGTGACGCTGAAAGGTTGAATGTGATAAAATTGATGGTTTGGGAAAATGTAAGTAATGAATAAAACTACAGGGAATCCAAACTGAACATGAACATGAGAGTCAGCTCTCCCTCACAGTGCATTAAAAACAGTTTTGTAGCGTGGAGACTGCATGTCATAACTGTGTATTAGTGAATCGCACTTACTTTAAAGCTATTCATTGATGTATTTTAGTGCATTTAGGCTTCACATGAGCAACAGACAATTGAAAAATTTAAAAAATAAAAGTTACTGCCCATGTTAACATTTGTGATTCAGTGTTTTCAGTCATTGAAAATGCGCTCACAGTACAGTGTGGATATAAATCTCATTTATTTCATTTTGACTTCTCCTGACCGCTAGGTTCACATGCACATGACCATCTGTGGTTGGCTATCTTACCACAGTATTGACTTTCATATTTTCCCCCCATTTCTCTTTCGTAAAATAACCACTGATGGTCAACTGCTGAACAGCCGCCTATGTGCAGGGTGCGGGGCTCCTGTGGATCACTGTAAGTGCTCCCTGAAGAATTGCTCGGTTGCTTTGTTTTACTACAGCCTCTTCAGTGATTACCAAAATGTAAGCAATATTATTAAATCACGCAGTATGTTGCAATGATTCAGCGCACTGCCTCAGATAATCTGATTTTAGTTTTTTGTACAATAAAACATGCACTCTCAGTGTATTTCAATTCTTTCATTAAAAAGTCCACTGTTAGGAAGACCTGGCATCTTCCCAGTGAGAGGATGTCTAATGGCAGTAGATTCTGTCTCCTTCAGAGATAGTTAAGGCTGTGACGGACGGGATGTTTGGAGTATTTCTTTCATTTAAAATGTTTCAAAAAAGAATCGGGAGTGGCATAGTCGTGTGGTGGTTAGCGGCATGCGTGCGTTAGGCTAAATTGATTATCCTAAACTAGCTTCAGGTGTGGGTATAAATGGTTGTCAGTCTCTTTCTGTTAGCCCTGTGATAGATTGTGTACCCCACCTCTTTTAAGCTAACGTTCACACACTCATACACCAGTGTATGCATCAACAACAGGGGTGCCAGGTGTCCCACCACTGGTCTGTTAATTGATGATGGATGGATGGATGGATGGATGGATGGATGGATGGATGGATGGATGGATGGATGGATGGATCTTAATATTTGTACATATCACTGTTGTCTAAAAATGCCTCTCAGGAAATTCCAAAATGGTGATAACGCTTGTGTATCTGTGTAAGAAAGAAAGAGGTGGTTTGGATAATATATAGAAACAATATATTCCCAGTCTGACATATAAAAACATTTTGGTATAAAAGTGAAAAAGGGACAATGTATCCACTTTTAAGGAGTCAGACTGATGCTAAAGCTGCACTGGAACCCATATTAATGAAATTCTTTTTTGTGGGTCTGCTGTACCTTGAGGCAAGATGAGACACTGTGCCACATTCGTGTTGCAGGTTTTGCAGACTACCAACACTGAACCGTTAAGTTAAATCCTCCCACAACATACTGCAGTGTTGTTGTTGTTTTTTTGTTCTTGTCTTGTTCAGACAAGTGATGTGAAAGCAACAATGAGAAAAAATATTTCAATTAACTGTGGTTAGGCAGAGAACATCAATCGGGTGGATGGAGGTTTTTTCTTCTTTTTTTCTGGTTTTTTTGGTGGATGTGATTTGCGGGTCAGCACTGTATTCTCTTGCCGTTTTGTTCAAGCCCCGGTAGTAATGAAGAGTGAATAATATTATTAGACCATGCAGTATGTCTCAGTGAATAGCAATGTTCCCTCCAGGTAATCTGACTTCTCCTGGATGAAAGGCCGACTCTGTCTCTTAAACACACACGCTGACCCACACCTACACACTCGTATGCACTCACACAGTGCCTCAACTGCCTCTATCTGTCTAATGTGTTTCATTAAGATCTCTATTTTCCCAGTAGGCATGATAGCTGTGCTGTAAACAGAAAAAAAAAAGTCTGTTTCCTCTCTGTTTGTTTTTCACGCTCTGGCGTTTGGAAGATGAAAAGCTGGAGAAGAGATGACAGAGGATTTTAAGTGTTACGCGTCGCCTTAGCAAAACACAGGAGTGTTTATACTGAATGGAGACGTGTTCGCAGTAATTGTCTGTGACGTCTTTCTGTTGTTCTTCACTTTCTCGGCTTTACTGCTGTTGTTTTTGTGTTCTGATCAAAGGATTTCCATTTGTCGACTTTGTGCTCTTCCTTAAATTCCCCTCGCTTTGCTTTTCCTCCATCACGAGAGTCCGTTTACATACTTGGACCTAATTACAAACATAAACACAGTGCGTGTCTGTTGCCTTTTTAATGTTTTTCCTCATCTTTCCTTTTCCCTTTTTCCCATTTTCAGTAAGACATGGTTTCACCTCGCATTTACACTTGCTATTTTTTTCCTCTCTCACTTTCTATTTCTCTCTCGCGCCATCCTCTGTCTGTCATTACTCTCCCTCATTACTCATTAGCTGTTAAAAGGCTTTTGGTGTTGGACAAAACCTGTGATGTGTCTGTAGTGTGTTTATCTAAACTCAAGCTGACACCTTCACTGCTAAAGCCCACACTGAACCTACACCTACGTTTTCACATCATCTGTCACCTGCCACAAAGTGGAACCTGGAAACTCAGTAAACCTGCAATAGCTCGTCAAACGGTTTATTTCGTATAGCACTGTTTTACTGTAAATACAGTGATATGTAAAGTATTTATTTTATATATCGCACATACAAACAGCAAGACCTTCCTGAGGCCCACGTGTGTGAGTTTGTTTCCATGGATTTATGTTGTGGATGAAAGGAAGGGCATTAGTTAATATTGATGAGTGCTGCCACTCAGCTCTTCTCACTGAAGCTCACTTAGAGATGAGAGACATGACCTTTACACACGCGTGCACAGACGCACACTCGCACACATACACACCAAGGTGTTATCTGCACGCATGCACTAACATTCACAGAAGCACACAAAAACACACAAAAAAGTGCATTTGCCGTTGTGTTATTTAAGCCGAACTATTTGTACTCCTAAATTATTCCCGCTCTCACTGTAAATGGTGAAACCTAATGCGTGTGTGTAGCTGAGTGTGCTTGTGCATGTGCAAAAAAAAAAGGAAGGAAAAAAAAACATGCATGTTGCTCTCAGTGTTAGTTAAAACCACATTTCCGCCTGTAGGATACGCCAACCTTAAGGTCAGTGTCAGCCTTGAACCAATTCATCTCTAATGGCTCTTTGGTATTCTGCTAGGGTAACACATTCCAAGGTAACCAGCAGGTAATTCATCACACTTACAAATAGGAAGAGACAAAATAGGATGTGAAAAAAGCTATTAAACAGATCAGAGCAGTAGTTGGACTGATATGAGGAGAGAAAAAGCCTCTCATGGAAATACAGGAAAACAATGAATTATGCGCTTTCTGCTGATTATCACAGGGACAGGAACTCTTGTGCACACATAAACACACCTATACAGACACACTTTGCAATTGGGTAAAAGCAAGTCATCTAACCTTTAGATGACTTGAAAGACAACTGCTGTGTATACTTGGACTTATTCTTTTTTGTGTGTTTACTGACAATAGAGGTCAATTTTTTTTCCTGAGAGCACTGGTATTTATCTCCTTACCTGTGTGTGTGTGTGTGTGTGTGGTGTGTGTGTGTGTGTGTTGTGTGTGTGTGTGTCTGTCTGTGTGTGTGTGTGTGTGTGTGTGTGTGTGTGTGTGTGAGAGAGAGAGAGAGAGAGAGAGAGAGAGAGAGAGAGAGAGGGGCCAGGCAAGATGTGTTCCTGTGTTTCAAAAGTCACATCACAGTTTGCCCACTCACATTCTGGCTCTTCTGTCTGAGGTAGTGGAGTGCATCAAATAACATGCAGACACACACGCGCAATCGATCTGGCCCTTCAGACAGTCACAGTGATGGATGGACACTCCCCTGCTTCTATTTTTACGCCGGAACACTCTGTGTGTCTGCCTTCTTCTTTTCACAATTACAAAAACATAAAGAAAACCCCTGTGTCATCAATACAAACTCGTCTGTGTGTGTACTGCGCGTCTTCGATACTGGTGTTTCTTTTTTTCACCCTGGTTGGAGCCCAGCAGGATTTTCCTGGCTGAACCAAAGGCAGACTTCTGACACTTTTACTCATGCAGCAGAAGTTGGGCACAGCACCACATGGCAAAACTCACAGCCTCATACGGAGGTTCCTTTGGAGTTTTTCTTTTCTAATCATAAAGAAACATGTCAAAGCAAAACCAAGTGAAACACAGTTGTAGGCTCTTGTGGTGCTTGTATTTGTGGTTTTAATGCTCCAGAATGTGTCACATTGTGCATGTGTGCCAGCTTGTGAGCATATTAGAAAAAGAGTGCGACGTCTGAACCACTAGAATTGAATGCCTTGGAAATGTCCAAACACATCACATCAGCATATTGACCAGCTGAGAATTGAAAAACACCTTATCAATAAATAAGGATGGATAAGGTAGCACCAGTAAAGGAAAATCAATGCAAAACTCAAGGCAAATGAATGTATTTGTAATTATTGTTTTGAAGGCTCTTCACCACACACAGCTATAGTTAGTTGTTACGCTTGCAGACCGAAGACTTGCACTTTAACTTTGGTGTAATTCTTCTGTATAATTCAACATCTAGTCACCTTTGGTGGGGCTATTTGTACATGATGTGTTATGTAATAGGTTAAACTACAGGAGTGTATTTTTCCCCCCAAGTTTCAATCCTATATTTATTTAAATCTTATCACTCAGGACCAATGTTCCCTCCCTGAGCGATCCCGTGGACCACTGTGAGCGACATCAGACGTGTGCACTGTGGTCACGCCAGCATCCATCCAAGTTACATGGTTTATTAAAATAATCAAATTACAGCATTTACATTTATGTTAGACTACTTTTAAAACTGCTTTAGCCCATTACAATGAAAATGTTAAAAAAAAAATCTAGTCATTGGCCTGTGTAGTATGTTAACACTATTGGAAGTAAAAATAACTTGAACTCCAATTTCGAAAACACAACTTTCTTTTTCTTTTCTTTTTTCTTGTATAATAAAGCCTGCAAAATAAGTATAATGACCAATGTTGGGCAATTAATTATATAGTTACTTCTTCAAAAAAGTAACTGAGTTATGCAAACAACAACAGTTTTTTGCAGCTGTTTTTAAAAATGCAGCCAAGGATTTTTAATAAACATTTCAAACTATTTACAGAACAATCAGCTGTTCTGCATCAAATTTGATGCCACACAAATTATTTGTGCCACTCCAAAAAATAATTTCTGTCCACTATGAGATAAAGGAGAACAACAGCCTGATACCTGCAGGCCTGACAACAGGAGATGTATCACTCCTGTAACACCTGTAACATTCAGCAGTCGCCTCATTGTTCTGACACACACAACAAAACTATTGACTACACTACACACTAACTACACAAGATTTGCGCTAAACGTCTCAAATCTCTCACATCTCAAAACACCGCCGTCACTCCTAAAACTTCCCCCCGTTTCTTAACAACTAGATGCCACGTTGCCATATCATTTTTTGATTGGTTGACATGGTACTTTTTTGGACAATAGGAAAGGAGAGGGGGGTGGGGTTTGTTTTTGCTCACAGGCAGAGAGCGCTTTCGAGCCTTTTTTCTTATAAAACGCCGTTTTTACTGTTTCTTCCCACAGTTAATATAAACAACATAGTATTCAGGAAGGAAACCAAACATTGCATTTTTTTAAAATCACAACTCTGGTTTCACGTGGTCTATCAACACAATTTAAAAACTGGTATTGTTCCGTCTGTCCTGCTCACATCTCCAATGGTTGTACACATTGTCATTAACGTGGCTTCACTCCACCTCAGCCACGCCACTTTGCTAGCTAAAACACCGGTGTCGGCACATAAGGGCACTGTCATAGCCTGTCAACGACGTTGATTGGCTGCATATACGAATGTGAATCGCATTATTGGCTGGACTATGGGATAATGTGGGCATCGTTCTAATCCCATATGGGAGCAGCCAGTCACTTACTGACTAACACTGCAAAACAGAATTGTTAAAGTATTCATTTTAATTTCAATTCAGGTTAGATTTTTTTTTTGTGCGCAACGCAGATTTTCTGTGCGCAGCAGTGCGCAATTGTGCACGTGCGCAGCTTAGAGGGAACATTGCTCGGGACCACAAGGCTAACTTAGCAATTTGTACGAACCCAGACAGTCCTGATAAAATGTCTAATTATATCAAAGCTTCAAAGCTTCTTTTGAGATTGTAGGTGCATTTTTTTAAATTGGTGTTGCAGTTTGTGGCACTGTGGTATTACTATCTTATGCAATAGCAGAACATCTTTACCAGCACTTGTGCTTACAGCTGTGATTATCATCAGTTTTAAAAATGTCTGTTGTAATCCAAAAGAGATCTGGTGACTGTGGAGACAGTGAACTCATTGTCATTTTCTAGAAACTAGTTTGAGATATTCTGAGCTTTGTGGCATGCACCATTATCCCACAGGAATAACCAATCAGAAGATGGACTCACCGTGATCATAAAGTGAAAGATCAATACCCAGGAATTGGCAGGAAGGACTGGTAATACTCAAGTCGTGTGTGGTGTATTGTAACGGACTGGGTTACAAGTTAGTTGACTGTTGTGTTATCAGTGTTTTGTGTTCAGAATTGCCAGTTACTTATGGCATAGTTGGACCACACCCGCAGCATGGTGATTTACTGAGTGTCCTTGAATGTGCAGTAGTCTAGAGGCCGGTTGGCCTGTCAATCAGATCAGCTACCAATGACAGAGAGTCTGGAGGAGAGCAGGTGTGCGGTTGGCTGAGAGTGTTCGTGGGGTGGGGGTTAGAGAAAGTGTGTGTGTGCGGGGCGGAAGAGAAGGAGAGTGTCGGGGGTTGTGCTGTTGCTGGAGAGCGCACTTTTTCGCTGTTTTTTTGGCGTTGGCTACGGCCCACAGTAGCCCGTGTTACTTTTCTGAATAAACAACGGTAACTGGAACGCTGATCATCTGTGTCTTCTGTCGAGGGACGCTACACTGGTGTCAGAAGTAAAAGCGAAGCTTTCGCCTCCGGAGTTATCTGCGATCGCGCCACCCCGACTCACGGCATTGGCCGTGGACGCTGGAGATTTTTGCGGGACTTTGCGGAATGCTTCCGATGGATTACTCCAAGATCAAGCGAGAACTTACAGCGGAAGCTCACGGACACGACTACTCTGCCGGGGACCGGAGGTTCGCGGAGCACAGAGAGCGGGTGAGGCAAACGACCGCGGATTTGGCGAGAGAAGCCGGCTTTGCATCCTCTCACCGTTCGAGTGGCCGAAAGAGCTATTTGGGGACTTCTGCAGCGGCTGGGGGTGTGGAGAAAGACATACCGATGCATAGAGACACTTTCCACTCTTCCATGAAGACCCCCAGGTATGATGGCAAGGCTGACTGGGAAGCTTTTCATGCACAATTTGAACTGTTGGCCAGGGCTGGTGGGTGGTCTGCTGAAGAGAAATCCCTGCAGCTAGCTATGTGCCTTACTGGCGATGCCCTGTCTAGCTTGCTGCTTTTGAGCCCAGAGGACAGGGGGGATTATGATGCTTTGGTTGGGGCTCTGAAGAGGCGGTTTGGTTCTTGCTCTGCTCCGAGCCTGCTGCGCTCCGAACTGTGCAGCTGCCGCCACCGACCAGGAGAATCCATTAGGGACCTAGCTAATGACATCGAAGGGCTGGTCCACCGCACCTATGCCCACATGCCCCCACCATCCAGGGCGAATTAGCTTGTGACCACTTCCTCCAGGCCCTGCTTCCAGATGAGCTGAGGATCCAGACACTGTTAGCTCACCCTAAATCCCTTCAGGAGGCCCTGGAGTTGGCCACAGAGAGAGAGTTACTGTGTGCTGGGGCTGCTAAACCCCTGAATGAGCCGACCAGGCCACCGCAGACGGGGACTACAGGAGAGACTGCACCAGGCGCCGCTGAACCCGCATGGGCGGAGGGATTGACCTAATTGGTGAGAGCTGTCACGCTACGTGGGGAACAAAGGCTGAGAAGAGGGCCGAGGGTCTGCTGGGGATGTGGACGGCTGGGTCACCTAGCCCGAGACTGTCCCCACGCCCACTAGGATCAGGGAAACGACATGGGGTCTGCATAACCGGGACGATGCAGGACCCTGGGGCTGTGTCCCGACCTCCTGTTCCGAGAGGAACAACCCAGCTCAGGCCCCACAGGGGTGCACAGCGCCCCTGCGGAGCTGTGGATGGAAAGGTGGAGCGGCTTGTTTTGTTGGGCAGGACTTGGGTTGGGAGCTGCTGCTGGACTTTAAGGACTGCTTCTCCTTCTCAGAGGATGATATGGGCCACACTGACCTCATTCAACACGACATCGATACTGGAGATGCACAGCCCATTCGAATGAGGCCTAGACGCCTCCCCCTGGCCAGACAGGCTGCAGCGGAGAGGGCTCTGCAAGAGATGCAGCATGCTGGACTTATTGAACCATCCACCAGCCCCTGGGCCTCCCCGGTTGTTATGGTTCCAAAGAAAGTGAAGGATGACTGGAGGTTCTGCATAGATTTCCAGCCTTTGAATAAGGTGACAAAGAAGGACCCATATCCTCTACCACGTATAGATGAGACCCTTGACACTGTGGCGGGATCCTCATGGTTCTCCTCCCTAGACCTACGCAGCGGGTACTGGCAGGTACCCCTCGCACCAGACGCCAGACGCCAGACTGCATTTATTACCAGCGGAGGCTTATGGCAATTTAAAGTTCTTCCTTTCGGCCTCTGCAATGCCCCTGCCACGTTTGAGAGACTCATGGATAAGGTGCTCACTGGAATTCCCCGCGTAGAATGCGTGGTTTACCTGGACGACATTTTGGTCCATGGTGCTTCTTTCCACGCTGCCCTCGGGGCCCTCAGACGGGTCCTGGAGAGGGTATTGGCAGCAGGGCTAAAACTCAACCCAAAGAAATGCTGCTTAATGCGACGTGAGGTTGCGTTCCTGGGCCACCGACTGGGGGCCGGGGGGGGGGTCAGCACCATGGATGATAAGACCCAAGCTGTTAAGGACTGGCCCACCCCAAAATCTGTGCAGGAGTTAAAGAGCTTCCTGGGCTTGGCGTCGTACTACAGACGGTTTGTAAGGGGTTTCTCCTGCATAGCCGCGCCACTGTTCCAGGGTGTGACCTTCCAGTGGACAGCAGGCTGCCAGGTAGTTTTCACCTCACTGCAGCAAGCCCTAGTGGGGGCTCCAGTGCTCTCTCCGCCTGACCCCACTCTGCCCTTTGTCCTTGACACAGATGCCAGCAGTGTCGGATCTGGTGCAGTGCTAGCCCAGGTGACACCTGGCGGGGAGAAAGTGGTGGTAACTGGAACGCTGATCGTCTGTGTCTTCTGTCGAGGGACGCTACAGTATAAACAATGCTCATTTGGTATTATGGCGCCTAAAGTGTGACAAGAAAATAGTCCTCACACCATCTTCAAGAACTGACAAGTGTGCTCAGACATGCTCTTCTTCATGCATTAGATATAACAAGTGGTTATTTCAGTTGCTGTTGCCTTACTGCACTCTCGCCTAACAAGCGGTTGTTAGATAGATTGTAACTTAAAAAAAGTGACTTTAATTGTCTGTTTGAAAATGTTTATGCAGAATTAGATGTATATTAGAAGTAGTGGCATCCACATTTCCCCCACTGAGCCTCATTAAAATGCTAATAAAAGAAATATGAACCATGTAGCAGTGACATATTTTTTTTAATTTTATCAAAAATCTACTGTGTTTCTTTTCATTGTAAAGCCAATGAATAGAACAATAAAGCATGACTGGATGCCAATTCAAATGACTAGTATAGGTAGAGTGGGCTCCAGCCTCCTTACCTGTAGTCAAATATAATAGAATATATATTAGATTAATATATATAGAAATGAAATTTTCAAACTCCGTGTGTGACATGTTCAGTCTGTGTTATGATAGCAGTGACACATTCTCAGTCCTAACTCCATTTAGAGAGCAACTGACTTGGGAAATGAAAACTAGATGAACGTTCACATTACCTTTTGGCAATGTAGAAAAAGTTCAAAAAAGGTCAAAACCTTCCCATCTGGGTCCCTTTTAGTTGGACGAGTCATCAGAGGGTACTTACTAAACACGATCACAAACTGCCTTGATGATCCGCGGCTGTTACTCCTTTCTGAAGGGGACCTTTTGCTGTGTGTTCCACATTTATTGAGCCGTGTAAAGGCTGTGTCTGTGAATACCTAGAATATAAATAAGATCCATCCGTGTTCATCCATCCATCCATCCATCCATCTCCAGTTATAGCAATCCGTACAAGCGCATACATATGCATTAAACATGCTTAACAGAGAGAAACATTAAATTCTGATGCCCCTGACTGGGAGAACAAAGTGCAGTTTGCAATTCTACTTATAGGACTACCATTAAAACTGTATGAGAGCCTGGAGTGTCAAAGCTGAGCTGGTTCTTCAAAACAACAACAGAAAAATATATCAGAAAGTTTTATGTTGGGAATGTGTTTATTTCTAAAGATCAGAACTATAATGCATTATTTTTAAAGGTGTTACATTAATTATACTACTTTTAAAAGAATGCAATAATGTAACTTATTACTGAACTAAATTTGGTAAATTCATTGCAGTTAGTTACTTACGTCACAAATTATCTCAACATAAGAAAAAAAAAACACAAAAACTTGCCTTTTTTCTTCCCAGCACTTGCACTAAAATCAGGCAATTCTAGATCGTGCAGGAAAGAGGAATACCAGTTGAGGCCTACAGTTTCTGAGTGGTGGTGAAATAAAGATTAGTTTTATTCCTATTGCAAGGAAAAACAAGAGCACAAGGCTAAAGTGCAAACTGTAACCAGGAAAGACACAACGGCATAGAACAAGACAAAATTGGCTCTTTGCAAACATCTGCACAAACCTTTCTGCTAACACAAAGTTTGCATAAGCTAGCAAGAACCCAGAGTGATGTTGAAGCTGAGTGTGTGCTGACTCGAGCCCAACAGCCAGAGCCCGATCTTTAACAAGTAAAGGTAGTAAAGGTACAAAGCTTGTACCTTTATATCTACTACCTATTTTTCTGCAGTATAATTTCATTAGCGACCCCTCCGAAGGATCTTATAACTGGTTTGATATGTTTACACTTAAATTGTATTTATGTTTTCATTAGGATGGGGATTTTGGTATGTGGGATTGAGGTTAATGTAATGTAAAGAGTAGTTAAACAAATTACTTTCTACAGGAAGAACAGTGTAGCGTGTAGTACCTCACTTTTGTTGAGTTACAACCCCAACGCTGCTGATGAGTGGAGAGGAGATGATAGAGAGGCTACACAGGCTGAAAGACGATTCCTGATCAGTCATCTTGTATGCATTAATTAACAATGATGACAGCATGTGAAAGCAGTGAAAGAATCGTGACAGCATATACACAGAAAAAGAACAACTACTAGAATAATCAGCTCTATGTGAGAATTGCTACACTGTGTCATCACAATCCTGTTCAAGGAAGAAATAAACAGAGTGCAAAGGATCTTAACCCTAAAAACCCTAAAAAGTTTAAACCAATTTAAAAAGGACATTTTTATTATTCTTTTAATCAGTTTGTACAGATACAAAATTGTCATGTTGTGTGTATAATTTTAATCAACTGTAAATTAATTGTATTTTATTCTTATTTGCATTTAAACAGTGTCTAAACTTTCTGAAAACAGGTTGTACACAGATGCATTATTGGCACAACCTAATGGGCACTTAAATTCCCTCTCCATCATGCTCATTCACACAACTATAAACATGCACATGCATGCTACTCTTTTTGCTCATTTTCCCACAGGCTCTAATCCTCACACAAACACACACTCAGTCACATGCTCAAGGGGATGATAGGATGATAGCATAGTACAGATGGCATACTAGAGTAATATTCTCCATATGGGAAGGTAATAATCAGTGCAGTCATGTAGGGAGAAGAAGAAGAGGAAAGGGAGATTAGATTTTCAGAGGGTGAGAAAGGCTGGGCTTGTGTTGTACATGGTCGAGGGATCATGCAAGACTGCATTTTGGCAATGTGGAATGGCTTCTGTTTAGCTAAAATAGTAGAAAATATAGATATTAGATTAGGCCCATAAGTATTTGGACAATGACACAGTTTTGCTTTTTCTTTTTCAATTTTCCTCCAAACATAAGAGCAGTAGATTTTAAATCGGTCAGAGGCGCTATCTGAGACTTACATGCAGCGTTGCAGAGACTTGTCAACCAGGCAACCCAAGCAACATGCTTTGAGGAACTATCCCAGGGAGCCTGCTACAGAAGAGTTTTTTTTAACAGCCTTGTCGACATCAGTCAGTATCCTCATGGAACAGAATCTTCAGCCAGACTTTTACAACCTTAAAGTTAAAATTAGAAATTGTATATAACACAAATGAATTGAAGAACTGACTTAAAACTACTGTCACGTCGGGGTGCGCCGGTGTGTTTTTTGAAACAGGACCCAAAAGCAGATGTGGACGAGGAGTTGCAGGTTTAAACAAAAAGCGATCTTTTATTTGGATGATGGCAGGAGTTAAACATGGTACCCTAAGTAAACTAAAAAAAAAAAACTCTAAGAAACAAACACTATGATGCTCTATGACTAAGACAATGGTGAGGATAACAGACGACCTGACAATGACATTCAGAAAACAGAGGACTTAAATACACACATGAGGCGATCAGGGGAAGTAGAGACACATGAGGAAACAGCTGACTAGGATAAAAATAATGATGCACAGGAAAGAGGAAAGCTGAACACAGAACACAAGACCTTTTTAAAATAAAACAGGAAACATGCAGACTTAGACACGACAACACAAGCTTAACAGGCCTAACACACATGACAGACTAGACAAGGAACCAAACACAGAAACCAATGAGACCGATGATAAATAATCACTAACCTAAACCGCCACTAACCCCTAAATAAGAACAACACAAACTTATAACCAAACTAACATGAAAACTTCAAAAATTACAAAAAAACCCACAAAATGCTTGGTCAGAGACCCAGCCTGTGACAACTACATTCTTTTGGTTCACCAGCAGGCAGTAGCGGTTTTAGATACGGGTGATACGGGCGACACGGGCGGTTGCCCGGGGCGGCATCGTGGTGGGGGGCGGCATCACGGGCATCGGCAAAAAAAAAATAATGCTCGTACTCATGCTGCCCCGACGTCAGCTAGCGCATACTGGGAATGGCATAGGCACCGATGGTTTTCTATCGCCCATTTGCTGGGAGTAAGGCGCACCTTCCTTTGCGAGGTGCGCCTGCTGCTTGCGGCGCAGAGAGGAGAGGGGGGGCGGCGGGGGATTCTCTGGCTGGCTGGAGCAGCATCTAATAACCAACTCGCAAAATAAAACAAAATAAAAACAAACCAACAAACACGAAAACACCAGACATTATAATACAGACTTATAATTTGCACCGATGTTTTTTCGAAATTCTATACGCGAAAAGTGAGCGCGAGAGCCCTCGGTGCGCCTGCTCGCTGCTGAAGTCAAAGTAAACTTTATTGTCATCTCCGCTACATACAGTCCAGTATATAGAGAGACGAGACGACGAGGCTCCAGTTACAGCAGTGCAAGTAAACAAACAATAATATAAGAAGAGTAAGAAAATAAACTATACACTTTAGGACTATGGGTAATTGGATCAATAACAATTTAAAATTTACAGTTTGATGATTTAAAGTCTCACACAAGCCGTCGAAAGGGGAGGGGGGCCTGCTTCTTCCAAATAGAACATTTCATTCATAATGATGTAAATCCAAGCCCATTATGTTTTCATGATTTGAATCCTGGGTTGTGTGAAATCTCAGAAATAAACCCTAGACAAAGTGAATCTGTGAACTAGGTGTAGGTCTATTAGGTTATGTTGTGGTGATCCTCGAGTTGGGGGAGTTGTGTTCATACTGGAGTGCAAAATTAAAACCAATGGAAGATGGACAAGAAAAGTTCAAAGCCATCAGGTGCTCAGTTTAGAAAAAAGAGAAAAGAAGAGGAGGAGAAATGAGCAAAAGATGCAGGTAAGCAGATGTGTCATTGGATAATAGCAGGTCATCCTGAAACAATCAAAATCAAAATACTTTATTAATCCCTAAGGAAATTATCTGAGTTACAGTTGCTCCAAGAAGAAATGGTAAAAAATAGCAACAGTAACAGACTAAACTCCAAACAATACATTATGTTACAGATTTTAATATTAATTAGTCAGTGTCAATTGTTGATTTGTCCTGTTCTCATTGTATGACAAATTATGATGGCTGTTTGGTAGCCGTTTGCATACTATGCATACTCTCTCTCTCTTCATGTGTGTGTGTGTGTGTGTGTGTACAACAGTTTTATGTTAATGTACAGTCCTTAATATGTTTTGTGTGTCTGTGTGTGTGTGTGGGGGGGCCAAACAGGCTACGACCGCCACTGCCAGCAGGGCACCACCTCTAATTTCAAAATGTTAACTATTATTAGTGACACTGACTTATCACTTCATTTCTGACCTCACTAAACACTTTCCTGATTTCCTGAGTTTGTTTAAGGTCCATCCCACTATCTTGGGGGAAGTTCTGGGCTACTCTCGATTGGCTGAAAAGCGAGGGTAATCACCTGGGTCTTCCATGACATGAATGATAGTCCAGATGATCTTTAATCCACGCTATTAAGTATCAGTCTACTCTGATGAAGTAAACATCTTGTGTTGACTCACTCCGGGTCACATACAGTCATGGTAAAAAGAACGTTTATCAGAAATAACTTGAAGTAATATTGAAGTAATATTTTCTATGTGGCTAGATTTCCCCAGATGCGGCCGACAAATGCGTCCTCCTTTTCACCAGATTTGAAGGATGGGTTGGGTGTATCTTTCGTGGCTCAACCTATCCCAGAATTCATAGCCATTTCCAGTTTCCAACAATGGCAGCAGGTACTTTGTTTTAATATTACTGTTATTACTCTTTCTGGGTCACAAAATATTTTCAGGCGAGAATGTAGGTGTGTAAACTTCAAATATCTGCTCAGTTTATCAAGACATCGCATATTTGTAAAGGTTCTCCAACGTTTTCGGAGACGTCCCACCAGCTCGATAGCTAGCCGGGGGTTCAAGGCTCACTGGAGCTGGCGACAAACACCGGACTCCCGGCAAATCATTTTCAGATCCCCCGCCGGCTTTCACTACTCAGGTTAAACATGATATATAAGTCACTTAGGTAACTTAAAAATGTTATTGTTTGGCTTTTTTCAGTGTTTTATTTGTTCCTGAGTAAATCGGTTTGACTGAGATTAAAGTTATAGAAGTGTGAGATGCTCGAGAATTTACTCCAGTGTCCTGTTATATTTTAGATAGCAAGGAGCAGACAGCTGAGTTTATTAAACTCCACTGAAACAATCTGCAAATTTCATTAAAAGTTTAATAGACTATCATCTTCTCTTTATTTTTACTTAGCACATACCTTAAAGACTTCAAGCTGTAAGCTAATGATAGTTATATAAGAGCAGACGCATGCTGATGCAATAAGCTGTACGTTTTACGTCCAATGAACGCATGATCTAATTAGTCGACTAATCACAAAAATTTGTGACTAGTCGACTATCAAAATAATCGTTTGTGGCAGCCCTAATCCTTATAAGTTCATGGGCAGCAACAATTGTTTCTCCTAGATCACTGGTGATGTCTCTCCTACCCAGCACTGTCTTGAAACAACTGCCCAGACCTCTGCTTTTATAGAGGTGCTCACACTTGCATACACATTAGCAGCACCTGGATGCTAGTTAGCCTTTTAATTCATATGGGAGCCGTAAGGATATACTTACTTTTTCATGCACTACTTCTGCACTTTGGCTTAACACAACACAGTGTAATATGTAATGGTTTGTTCATCTGAGGTTGCAGTTACCTTGTTAACTTGCTAAGAACCAGATCTCTTATTTGGTCCTGAGACCTGGTACTTTATTTTTGCCATGACTGTAACTTGTTCTGATTTTTGATAAGTCTTCATTCCACGTTTCAAGGCTTCAACAAAATATGATGTTTGTATTGAAAATTTATGGCTTTATTCAGGGTAGAGTCAGTGAGTCAGATCTCTTGGTTGTTATTTCTGGTTTCAAAGAGCATAGATTGAGACAGCCAAAATACCACAAATGAACCGATGTTGTATCAGTAGTCATCTTCTATTTACAGGTTATGGTCAAATCTGAGTATCTTCACACAATTTTATTTGTTTAACTTTTTGCAAAACCAAAAGATGTTGTTTACAGTTTCCTTTTCAGCACCTCCCCAAATAAATTTAAACAGTTGTCGTAACAACTCACAGAGACTGGAGGATATAGATCGTAGATTCTTTTTATAGAGCAAATCTATTTTTCATGAGTAGGCACTGCATTTTGAGCTGCCTGGACTTTTGAGTGTTTGCCTGCTTTGGATGCTACATATGATGCTGCCAAAAGAGATGAAAGATGAAAGACCCATATGACATTAACAACACATTCAGCTTTGGAAATATTTCTTTTTATTAGTAAAAGAAAAAAGTAGAAAAAAGGCTCAGGTGTTTTCTCTCCACTGAATTCATGCTTCTTCCTTTGTGCTCATGCATTATCTCAGCAGTTGTTCACATAATGCACGTCTTTACATATTTTTTTATTCATATATATACATATATTTTGTATGAGAAGTTTGTTTGTAGTAATCTGCATGCAAATGGCTTTGCCTCAAGAAAAAGAAACTGCATCACAATCAAAAACAGCACCTGAAAGCTTGATGTACAAAAAAGGGATTTCAGTGTGCATCTGCATATGTGTGATGGTGTGTGTATAACAAACCAACTGGCATACGCTTAATGCTTTGCGGACGTTGTTGTGGTTGACCTGGGCCAGTCCAAGAATGCTTATTGCATTAGATAAAAACAGCATTTATCCAGGCACCATAGTGCACAGTGGTTAACACTGTCACCTGGGCTTAAATCCACCCACTTGCTGGCTGGGACCTCTTTGTGTGAGGTTTGCATGTTGTTCTCGTGTCTATGTGGCTTCTTTATGGGTACTCTGGCTTCCTTCCACAGTCCAAAGAGATGAATCGATTACATTAACTGATCACTCTAAACTGGCCTTAGGCGTGAATGTGAGCATGAATGGTTGTCTCTCTGTGCTGGCTCTATGATAGAGTGGGGACCTGTCCAGGGTGGAACTGGTCTCTTGGTCTATGACAGCTGGTACTGGTTCCACCCCCAACAGAAAATGGATGAATGGGCACTGTTTATCCAGTGTGAATAAGTAAGATGCCAAAAATATTTCTCTGTGTCAAAGCACAAAACAGCCTTTAAAGCCAGTTTCAAGAGGATTTGTTATGTATAAATAAAAAATAACCCATTACTGAGCATAATAAAGTCCTTGTTCACCAGTGACAAGCACTGTATTGACATAAAGCCTTCTGCTATATCATTAATTTGGTCCACGTATCCAAGCAGTTACTTCTAAAGTCATTATTATTACTGAACTTGCAGGCAAAACTATTACCAATTATATATTTTATTGGATGTTTATGCATGTTCTGTCAGTTGCGTGTGCTTGCTGCAGCTGTACTGCTAATTAAAAACTTCTCTGTCAAGGATGACTGTGCTTCAGAAAGCGCTGGAACTAGGACATTCTGCTGCTGCAGTGCATTTCTGATAAACTTAATTCATTGTCTTATTTGCACAAATGCTCAACATTTGATTTCCTACTTTAACTTAACAAATGTCCTAATACATGTCTGAAAAACACAATGTGAAGGAATTTCTAAAGAGAAAGCTCTGTCCACCGATGCACAGTGTGACTCATACTGTAATCAGAAAACCTGCAAAACACAAATGCACTGCGTCACAATTATGCTTATTGCCACCCTAATCTGAGGATTTGATTCCTCAACAACACTCAGGTTGTCATGATGACTACTGCCAAAACAGCAAAAATCAAAACTTCAGTCCATTATGTATGCATTCTTGCCCCAACTTTGAGCTCATGAGCACTAGGTCAGCTGCTTCCACACTCTGTGCTGTATGCATCAGTGAATATCATTGTGTTCCATCTCAAAGAGTATTTATTTAGTTTTACTGTAAATGATAGCTGACTTTGCCCTAAGCGAATAAAATCTACATATGTTAATGAGAGATGTTTTGTGAGTCTCTTCCGAGCTTCTTATTCTGTAACACTAGCTGTCTGTGAGATCAAACCAACTATGGGCATACTGAGCATGCAAATAAAAAACATGACTGGCTGTAAACAAGAGGAAACAACAGTCCCCTTGCTCTTGGGGGTCATGCATTGACAACCCAAAGACTGCACTAATGCCCTTCTTTGATCCCACAGAGAAGTCTTGTACACTCATAGTTATTAGATGTGCATACATAACAGTTCAGCTGGGCCCACTGTTTAGTGCTCACTTTTCAGTCAGTGAATTGTAAAGCCTGCTGTTATCTGTCTTTTTCATAGCTAACTTCCCCTAAACTCAGTTAGAAACTGTCCTTGGCAGTACATCAAGAAGAGCCCTCAGCAGTGTTAAAGTAATCTTATCTAATTAACTTGGTGGATAAATTATAGGTTCTGCACAATTCTACACAATGATTAACATGATTTCATTATACCGCACATTTTTATAGTACTTTTTCCCATAATGGGTCTCTCTCTTTCTTTCTTTTTTCTACTCTTGTTGAAAAGGTTTTTCCATGCAATTATGCTTTTACTGCACTGGGAGTGTGTTTGGCCATTGCCATACTGAAAATGAAGCTATTGCCAATCAGACACTTTCCAGATAGTATTATATGGTGGACCAAATTCTGATGGCTCATAATCCCTTCATCCATCCATCCATCTTCATCCGCTTTATCCGGGGTCGCGGGGGCAGCAGCCTAAGCAGAGAAGCCCGGACCTTCCTCTCCCCAGCCACCTCCTCCAGCTTATCCGGGGGAACACTCCAGCGTGTCCTGGGTCTGCCCTGGGGCCTCCCCCCGGTGTGACATGCCTGGAACACCAACCCCAGGAGGCGCCCAGGAGGCATCCTTGTCAGATGCCCGAACCACCTCAGCTGGATCCTTTCGATGTGTAGGAGCAGCAGCTCTACTCTGAGCCCCTCCCGGATGGCCGAACCTCTCACCCTATCTCTAAGGGAGAGGCCAACCACCCTTCGGAGGAAGCTCATTTCTGCCGCTTGTATCCGCAATCTCGTTCTTTCGGTCACTACCCACAGCTCGTGGCCATAGGTGAGGGTAGGGACGTAGATCGACCAGTAAATTGAGAGCTTCGCTTTTACACTCAGCTCCCTCTTCACCACGACGGACCGGTGCAGCATCCGCATCACTGCAGCCGCCGCACCAATCCATCTGTCGATCTCCGGCTCCCTTCTCCCATCACTTGCGAACAAGGCCCCGAGATACTTGAACTCCTCCACTTGGGGCAGGAACTCATCCCCAACCCGGAGTGGGCACTCCACCCTTTTCCGGCTGAGAACCATGGCCTCAGATTTGGAGGTGCTGATCCTCATTCCCACTGCTTCACACTCGGAGCTGGAGGCTATCACCCGATGAAGCCAACAGAACCACATCATCCGTGAAAAGCAGAGATGAGATTCTGAGGCCACCGAAGTGAAAGCCCTCCGTCACTTGGCTGCGCCTAGAAATCCTGTCCATAAAAATTATAAACAGAATCGGTGACAAAGGGCAGCCCTGGCGGAGCCCATCACCCACCGGGAACAAGTCTGACTTATTGCCGGCAATGCGAACCAAGCTCTTGCAACGGTTGTATAGGGATCGAATGGCCCGTTGCCATTTGACTAGCGGACGAACTCTCCTTTCCAGCACCCTGGCATAGACTTTCCCAGGGAGGCTGAGTTAATTCCTTCAGTATTAACAATATCCCGACACCACTGTCTGAAATGCAGCTCCAAACCACAGAGCCTCCATTGTGGTTTAAAGAACGCTATAGACTTCTCTGCTGACCTCTTCTATACATACAGATGAGGATTTCAACTAAAATTTTCAGATAGGGCTTCATCGCTCCATAAGACTTGTTGCCCCTGATTTTCAATCCATTCTTGGGTAATTTGGCCTACCCCAGCCCTTTCTCCCTGTTTCTATTTCATAAGGATGGCTGCTTGACAGCCACCCTTCAACTGAGACCATTTCTGATGAGGCTTCAGTCAACAGCAGATGAGTCAACTGAAGTGCCAGATGTATCTCTCATGTTCTTCAGTTGATTCATCTGCTGTTCACTAAACCAAAGAGAATATATGAAATAGTTTAGATGATTTCAAAGCTCCTCACAAACCTGAACTGAATAAACAGAAGAGGGTGGATGGATGGATGGATGGATGGATGGATGGATGGATGGATGGATGGATGGATGGATGGATGGATGGATGGATATCTTAAGTGAAGATATTAGCAAAGCAAACTCTCACTCATGTATGATTTCATCTGGTCAGCCTTAGATGGGTTAGAGTTATTTTAACCATTACTCTGGTCAACTATCATTGTTTAAAGATTAATTTTTGTGTTTGTTTGCATTTAACACACATGCAACACTGATAATGTGAAATTTTCCTATGTTTAGCTTAGGTTAGAAATATATGACCATACAGTGAGTGCTTTTCATTATGCTCACTTGCGCTCTCTTCCCACAACCCAAAAACGATTCCTCCATCTACCATCCTGAAGGATCTATCAATTCCTAAAATGCAGTTTGAGGAGATCAAACTGAGCAAGGAGGCTTCTGGAGAACGTTAGAGTGACAAATCGAAGGTGTCCTTCTTCATATCTCTCTCTCACACATCCTGGCGTTAAGGAGCATGAGGAAAAGATGTGAGCGGAGGAAGCGGAGAGACACAAATAATGAAAAGCACCCAGTGGTAGTGAATAAGACACGAGTGTGTGCATGCGTGTGCTTAGCTTTCATCTGCAGAGGCTGGCTTTTTGCTTGAGGACAGGGACTGTTCACTGTGCTGCTACCCTGCAGAGTGTCTGCGTGTGAAGTCTCCCTGGGGGACAGAAAGTGTAGTTACATTCTTGCCAGAACTCGGGACGCTCACAGTTTATACACCTTCTATTATGTTCGACTCTCCTTTATTCTGGTGTGTTTGACAAATGGTTTGAAAAACTTCCATGTGGTAAATGCAGCATCTCATCTGGCAGCATTGCTAGTGACAGTTTGAATTGGAGATCTTGTTGATTACATCACATGACGTATTACTTGCATGTTATAGGTAGACACCAGTAAAAGCTAAAAGCTAACATTTGATAAAGACTAAACTAGACTTTAGACTACCTTGTTTAGACCAAACAATGATCCCTGCTGCTGTAAATCTGAGTTTTTGAAGTAAATTAAAAGGCTCTAAAAACTGAGTTATCAGATATATTTGTAGAGCAGACATCAAAAGCATGTATTATAAAACAATGCAAGGGGATGTCTGTGAATACCAACTTTTACCTCAGTACATAGTACTATCAACACTGTAACAGCATTTAAAACTCTATTCACATTCAGGTGTGAAGCACAGTATAAAACACAAGAAATGTGTTCTTAGCTACTAACCATACAGTACAACTTATGTACTGTTTATGTGTTGTTAGGTAGGTTATGGTTATAGGTTCTATATTTTGTTTCTTTGGAGTTAGGTAAGTTTATTTTATTTCTACATCAGGGATGTTTTGTTTGTTATGTTGGCCTTGGCTCTGCCTGGCGTTATACCTCACTCTGAACCCAAATCCCATCACCAGTATTAAATAAACCTTCTACAATTACCATCTTGGCTCCTCCTTCTCTATCCACCTTTATGTTCGTCCCTTCAACCCCCTAGATTAGCCATGGGACGTAACATACTTACTTGTAAGTTCTGAACTCTTCTTCTTTCACCAAAGATTAGTTAGTCTGACAAGAGGCACTAAAATCAGTAAGTGCCTAATTCAATAATCTTCTGTGATAATCTGGACTATTGCTTGACCTGCTGAAACATGAAGACTGAAAGGCTCCTAGAGTTTCTAACAGTAGAATGGAAGGCAGAGGTTTCAGCTGTCATGCTGCTGTACTATGGAGCCAGCTCTCAGTTTCAGGAGGATTCAGGAAGCATACACCCTTTTTACTTTCAGGGTTAGGGTGACTCTCATCAGGTGTATCAGGTGACTCTGAACCCTCCCTTAGTCTTGCTGCAAAAAGCTGCTGGGAGGCTTCCAATGATGCATTTAGCATTTCCTCCATTTCCTCTTCACTTATCTCTTTTCACTCTCCATGAGGTTAAACACCAGTGTTGCATTTAGCTATTAGTGATTATTAAACTCTGACTCTCTGCTATAGTGTGTTTTCCCCTAGTCTCTCTCTGCTCTTTTCTCTTTCCCATAACCACCAATCAGTCACAGCAGATTGCTCCCACTTCCTGATCCTGGTTCTTCCTGGTTTCTTCCTGTAAAAAGGGTTTTTTTGCTTCCACTGTCAACAAGTGCTTGGGTTGTCAGGGTTGTCTGATTGGGGTTGTCCTTTTAATATGATAGAGTCTTTCCCTTGAGGTTAGTGTTTTTGTAAATTGGGACAATTACAAATATATTACAATTGCCTTTAAATGAGTTGATCTGAACTGGAGTTTCTTTTGAATAATGCACTCGAATGATCAAACATAAATATGACAAGAAGGGAGTTTACTAGCTATCACATAGCAGCTCCCATAATGAAACAGACTGTCGAAAAGCTAATCAGTGTTTTCTTTTTAAACCAACTTCCCAGAATGACTCCCTTATGCCTGGGGTTCATTTTATTCCTTAACAGCTACAATAGTTTCTAAAGGAGCATATCTTTACCAAACAAGATTTTTTGCATGTTTTCTTTAATGATTAATGTGTGGGTTCTAGATTCCCAAACCTTCTGTCTCGCACAGTCTGTTTACTCATGCTGGGTGTTTGACAGACACACAAACAGTAGCCACAGTGTAGTGGCTGCTTTTTGTGAGAAATTATATTCATTCTCAATTTTTGACATTCAGTAACATAAAATTATCAGCCTGCTGGTATAATACGCTATATTCATAACACACATCATCTCATGTCATATTGCATAGTAAGATCGTTTTATAGTACCTCAGAGGGAAGGTAACAAAAAACACATGAAAGTCTGGTTGGGGTTGACCAAAAAAAAAACATTGTGAGAAACTAGATTCTCTGATTCACTCAAACCATAGTTGTCTTGTCTTGAGGAAATAAGGAGATCATCCATCATCTGTCCAATACCATCTCAGTGGTGAAGCATGGTGGTGG